>NW_010191860.1:21427-30407 GCF_000695765.1 Mesitornis unicolor | reverse complement strand
GGAGAGGTCCAAGAGTCCTAGACTCACACTGTGCTCTCCCACCTTCTTCAGGTCATGCTTGAACACTGGCATGTCACATTCAGCCTGGCTGCAGTCTTATCTTCACTGCAGAGAGCAAACAGCAGCAGGCAAACACAAGTAGCGAGACCAGGATGCTTCAAGCAAAACCCTATGTTTTATAGCTCAAACCTAAATTTGTTCCTCTGCCTTTTTCCCACATGCACAAACACACACAGTTTCTTGCTACATGAAATTAAAAGCAACAAAATCCCCCCCTGAAAGAGGTAGGTCTTGTCCCAATGAACCCAGAGCAGAAGGAGGGGATTGGCATTCCCAGGCCAGCTCCTGGGGAGGGATCTTGGAATTGCAGCGGACACAAAATACCAGGTCATGCTCTGTGGCCGTGATCTCAACCTCCTGGCTCCAAATCATTTAATGCAACCTAATAGCATCTATTTCTGCCCCTGAGAAGCCGTAACATTAAACGTTGGACCCCTGGCTTGCCCACACGCTGCTCTCTGCCTGCTTCTTCTCCCAAACTTTAATAAATTGATCTCCCAGGAAAAGGGTTTGAGTCCCAGCCTTGCTAATGTTGATTACACTGGAGTTGTCTCATCTACCCTCCAGTTGCCTGCTCTGCTGCGAACCTTTTGCAGTTTTAGCTCTACAAGGTCCAAGATGTGGCCTGTAGCCTCTGTGAGCACTGCTGTATAGTCGGTAGCAATAGTGGACAAGTTATGTAGCCCAACCAAGGCTACAAGAAGCACCTACCACAGTGCAAACAAAAGCCCCCACCCCTCAAGACAGGCCTGGACAGCTCAAGACTGGTGCCGGAGGGTTAACATCCCAACAGCGCAAACCAGTAAATCCCAATATGATCCCTTGGACAGACTCAACCCAGACACTCGGGGACCTCCCAAAATTCTTCTGCAAGGGAACACAAACTGGTGAAGGTAGCTGCCTTACTCCATGGTCAGGCAACCCTGGGCAAGAAAAGCTCTTTACCCAGACAGGGCACCAGCATCTAAACTGAGACCTCGAGCCTTGAAACTCCCACCCAGGACAATCACAGTAACACCAGCAGGCCAGCATCTTACCACTGAGCTTGTTGTGTTGTTAAACCTCTGGATTTTGTAGAGGTTTCAAAACAGAAATGTCTAGAAGCCTCAATGGGAGGAATGGGAGAAGGGAGTTGTTTATTCACTGGGTTTTAATTTCATGAAATATTTTCTGCAGTATTCTTTTGAGAAAAACTCACTGGCAGCCTAAGGCAATGACCTCCAAGTGGGAGCAAAGCTTTTGCTGACTGATGAGGGTTCTCCATGGGAAATAACTCCCATCACCATGGTGGGATAAGCTAAGCTGCATACTGCAGTGAGTGGCTCAGATGGGTCGAGAAACACCCGGAGTGCAGTCCTGGGACCTGCCTCTGCCAACACAGCCAGATCTGGTAGGGAGCAGGAGAGTGCCGCATGAGCATATGGACCATATTGAATGCATAGGGTATCCCAAGTACCAGGAGGTCATTTTCTCCCTGAGTACACCCAGAACATAACCTACCTGTCAATACTACTTCTGTGGTATTGAGGCAATGAAAATGCAAGCAACAAAACTGAAGCTTCTCAACTATTGGGTAGCTCTTGCTCCTCCCTTTTCTCAGCATCCCAGTGCATACCTTGCTTTACACACAGCGTGTGCGTCAAGGGTCCTAAATGCTGCCTGGTTAACTGGGCACCCCTCGCCTGTCTGTCACGAAGACCATCAGTTTCAGCTGAGAGATAACCAAAGACAGACTTTTCCTGGTGTGAGACTCCTGCCCATCCTACACACCAAGTAGTGCAGCTTGATAGGACACTCCAAGGAAAGGGTTTTGGAAAGGGCTGGGCTCATTGTAGAAAAGGCCTTCATTTCTCAGGTGTTTAGAGAAAACAAAGTGGTGCAGAGAGAGGACTTGGACTCCATTGATCTGGAGAGATCTCTAGAGCATTCCTCTGTAGGTACGAACTCACTCTGGTGGCTGGCATGGCTGAATTACCAAATACCTTTTGAGCTACAGTATACAGTCGGTCCTGGAAGACAAGCAGAAAAACTTAGCTCTGAATAGCACCATCTGTGTTGGAAGCAGCTGCTAAACTAATGACTCTTTTACAATCAGAGGTTAAGCTCTGTGGTGAGTTCATCTTTTCCACTGGAGGCTTCCGTACACTGGGTGAAAACACACAGTGTTGGGAAACCCATGCAGTGAGGCTACAGGATGTTGCCAGCACGATGTTCATGACAGAATAGTAGGGGGAAGGCCAGACCTCATGGGGTGCTCACTGGGGTCTCATGAGCTCTATCAAACATTGCAAAGGACCCTCATGGGAGGTTTCTGTCATCCTCCAAAGCTCATCCATCAGCTCCTTCCTGGCAGCTTCTGTACCATGCCAAAGCCTGAAATCTAGACTTCTGGCATGATGGACCCACTTCTGGCCAGATGGGCCCACACGTTAAATTGATAGGCCCTGTTTGAGGCTCTGTAATCAAGAGACTGCTCAGTCTGCTGCATTTTTTTAAAATGAAAAATGGAATACAGAACAATACAAGAATGTCTGTGTCATTCAAGTTTCTTTTATTCTGCATCAAAGCAAAGTAGGGGATTTTTTGAGGTTTTATTTTTGACATAAAAAACTATGGGGAGCATTTTTCTATTGCAGGGACTTTTTTTTTCCCTCTCATAATAATTCTTTTCCTTCCCTTTTCTACTTCTTTGCTAGTGGAAAAGAAGGGGGGAGGGATGTTGTTGCTTTTCTTTAAGGAAGAAAAGGAAAAAAAATAAGAAATCAAATCACAAATATAAAGGCAATCTCCAGCAGAAATGGTAGTCAAAACACTCAGTTGATTTTTCTTTCAAGATTTTTGCACAGAAACGCTTCCCTTTCTGCAGCAGACCCCAAACCCAGGAACATCTCTGGCTGCTGCTAAGATTGTCTCCAAAAGCAGGGGTCTGGCTGACCAGCTCTGGGCTGCTCTGGCCCTTTACTTTTGCACAATAATTTGTTTTCCCACCTGAATAACAAGTCAGAGGCCTTACAATTTAACAGAGGGCTTCCTGGAGGTCCCACTGGAGAGAGGAGGGCTGTGGCAGGGCAGTTTTTGTCTCCACCGACGTCTCATGCTCTGTCACTGAGATCACCAGAAGTCTTTGGTGACTGTGGGACCTGCAGAGATTCAATTTCCTGCTGCTATGTCACCAGCCGTGTGTCTCATTACACTCCATGTTACTTCAGGTAATCAGCCAAGAAGTACGTCCCTGGGACACAGCAGGTGCAATAGAAGTTTGGCAAAAGTTTTGTAATTATAGGCAATAAAGTTCCCTCTGGGGTAGTTATAGTGATTAGCAAATTTCTACCATTTTCTTTTTTTTTCTTAGAATGTGTATATCTATCCTGAGAAATTCAAAGCCAGAACCCAAATCAGTGTGAAACTGCGACTGAGTCATCATGGAGCTGCAGGAACCTGGCTGTGTGCTGTCATCTGTGTTTTTATACAACTTCTCTTAGCGCAGAAAAAGTCTGCAAGATCTGACAGCCAAAGGCAAATCTTGACCAATACTGGAGATGCACAGCAAGTTGTTAATAAAGGTGGTAATTATCCATGGCAAGAAGGAAGCAGCAGTTACATTACTGTTCCTTCAACCTTTGAGGATACTGCTTTGTGGGACATTGTCCTGTCCAACCAGCAGTTATGGGTTCAAGGGAGAGCTCATGGCAAGGGCAGATGACCAAAAAATTCTGAGTTAGAGCAGCTTAGTGAGCTGTGTATACTTTTCACCTACACCTGTGTGGTTTCACTTGAGCCCTAATCGACATCATTCACACTAAAGCATTTTGGTGGCTGAGATCTCAAAGGACAGGGGATTACCACAGCCCAACTGATGAATGAGAAGATGCTAAACACACTCCATCGTGTGTTTGAGGCCAGTATACTGGGCTTACTGCAGCAATGATTGGTCTGATGTGTCTTACCAGCCTTGTATAGAAGATGTTGGTACCAATGTGTCACGCTTCCAGTGAAACCCATGAGAGTTTGGCACCTAAAACCTGGTGAAGATCCACCCTGCACAACTCTGTGTCCTAACCTTAGGGCTGCCTCTCCGTGCAGGAGCACTTCAGCATGTACAGATGTTCATTGAGAGCCACCTTTTGACCCTAGGATCATGGACTAAGTTACGCTACAAAAAATAAAATCACAGCTTTCCAGGTGGGTGTGACTGGTACCCTCTGCTCCTGACCAATGGTAACCACCACAGTGATTTATCAGCTAGAAGAACAGCACTATATTAAATTCATAAACCTCTTCTAATGAAGCATTTCATCTACAGGAAAAGAGCAGTCCCATGCAGCACTGCAGAGTTCAAAAGACACATCCAGGCAGTGTGAACCTAACTGTGAAGGACAACACACCTCCCATCTAGCATATGGCATGGAGAGGGAAAAGAATTTGACACAGATACTTAAGCAACAGCCTTGGAAGAGGGAGGAGAGAAAGAGGGTGAGAAAGAGGGAGGGAGGAAAAGAGAGAGAGAGGGAGGGAGGTAGGAAGGCAGGCAGGCAAAGAGATGGCACAAATAATTTCACTTAGGCTCATAGATCCCACCAGACAATTCCTAGGCTGTTGAAAGACATCATGTTCCATATCCTTTGTGCATGAGAACTGATGACCAAGTCCCTTGGCAAGTTGTAAACTGTCCCCACGTTGTACCTAGAAGCTCCCTTGCCCACCAAACAGCCCTGGTGAGCACTGCCACTGCCCCTAGTACCCAAAGTTAAGACTCTGCCTGAGATGCACTCAGTTATTAAATGCAGTGTGATAGCTGCCAGCCAACAGCATCCCACCTAAGAACCGTTTGGAGCAGCATAGTTTCCAAAACTATCTGCTCCCACCATGATGTGGCTGGATGCAAGCTCGGCATGAAAGTGCTAAAGGATGTGGAGATCTTGTGCAAATTTAGGCCCAGGTCCAGGCGTGGGGCTGGAGTGAGCACCTGGCATCGCACACCTAAATATGAGTAGGGACCATCCACGTCACCTCTCCAAGGATATCTGTGGAGCAGGAGAACACCTCTGGGAGTCACACCAGCTTCTCTTGGAGTCATTGGGGAGAAGCAGGCATTTTCAGGTGTGATTCATCTGGCTTTCTGCAGACATCAAAGTTCAAATGAAATAAATTGCCCCTACAGCAGGACCTATTTTTCTCTTTGGCAGCAGAGGCAGCCTCGATGAGCACAGATAGCTGCTTCTGGAGGGATGAGTCTCTCCTGGCATCTTGCTTCTTTTTTTTTTTTAAACAAGAATCAAGTAGCACGTGTACTTCCTCACTGAAAACACACATCACTTTCAAAATCCTTCACGAGAAGAAACCATCAAACTTCATTGTCACCCCTGTTTGCACACAGGTTTCCTCCACCCTCTAGAAAGCTCAGCTCTAGAGGAGGACCACCTTCCCTCTCTCCCACAGGGTATTCATGTGGGGAAAAAAAGCATCCCAGCCCCACAGCAGAGGGATTCAAGCCCAAATCTATGCTGGCATCTGACATTTATTGAAGTACCTACATCTCTTCCTGGATTTGGATCAAAATCACTGACTTGAGAGGAGGCGAGGAACCTGCAGCAGAGGCAGCACTTCAACTCCTAGCATCTCCTGGATCTCAAGCCAACAGCATCACCAAAAGCCCACCTCTCTCCTCCCCATGCACCCACCACTCGGGTAACACTGCTCACCTCAACAGGAGGTAGGAGATAATGCTCCCCAAATTATTCACGATGCAGCCCCTGGCAGGAGCTAGGGAAAGGAAGTGGGAGGGAGAGAGGGAAGGAGGGAGAGAGGAAAAAAACCGCATACGACAAGCTTGTCAGTTGACTTCTTAAGCAAAAGCCAGCAAACCATGCAGTCAGGCACTGAGTCGGGTTTCTCCCAATTAAATTTAACAAGTGACGCCCTGAATCTTTCATGAGCATTCGGAAATTTTAGCCCATCTGTCTTTACGCGCACATGCTTGTGCTTTTAAACGCCATGATATTCCAGCGATCAAGCCCTGCCTTTTTGTACTGCACCGATAGCACCTGGGGGACTTCAAAATCCTCTGTGCCGGGTGGTGAGGGGGCAAGGGTGGCCACACAGCTGGGTTGGAGGTGGCCAAAAGGGGTTTCAGCTGGACTGTCTGCTCAGCACGGCTTGCCGATGCTGCTGTGACTTCCTCGGGAGAGGCATCGCCGCCTCCGTCACCGTTGAGTCCCCCCCTGCTTCCTCCCGCGTGATCGATTGTCACTTTAATTATCTGTCGGCCCTGCAATGTGCCGGCAGGTTTCCCAACCTGAGTCAGGCTTCAGAGTGGCTCCCGGGTCTCGGTGTGTTTGTCTGCCGCCTGTGCGCAGCGTCGACTGCTTTCAATTAAAGCTCAGAGGTAACCTGAAAGAGTCTCGCCGGCTGCCAGCAGGGGTGAGCACCGAGACGGGGAGAGAGGAAGGGAAGGCAAAGACCCAAGAGAGGAGGATGCCACTGGGTTAACCACAGACCATTTCATTTCAAGGCTGCAAATGCCAGGGTGGACTGGTGAAAGCCAAGGAGACTTTTCTGTGAGCTGGGGACAAACACCAGCATCCCAAAGAGTCTCGATATAAGTCTTTGTAGGGGAGGAAGACCACTCATTGTCCTTCCCACAGGCTGCCCTGTCCCACTGCTTGTCCTGGTTTGAGCTAAATAGAACTAATTTTCTATTTAGTGATTTTATTTTTCAGGTCAGTCTCTTTTAAGTGGCTGAACTTGCTGAAAACTAGCAGCATGTTTTTTCAGTATGTGCTGCTACAATGATAAGCTCGAGGCCATTGTTTCTCCACGGGTGCCGTGTCTGTGCCTATGGTGGGGGGAGCGGACCTAAAACTGACCAACTAGGTATTCCACCCCACTTACATTATAGTATAAAGCTGAAGGATCACGAGGGTTTCGACCCTTCTTCCATCTTGGATCCTTCCGTCTGTCTCGATCCTGCAATGACCAAAGTCCCAGCAGACCCTGCTGGTTCGTCTGCCTCTGATCCTGATTTCTGTGTTCCTGCATCAGCTTCCACTGCTGCTGAGTCCAGACTGGGACTTTTCCAGTGCCCTGCTCTGCAGAGCCTCTGGTGATGTAATCGTCATTGGATGGGGTAGGGGAGGATTTTATATTGGTTTTGATTATATATATGTGTACATATCTGTATATATTTCATTATTTTCCTATTTACATTATTATCCTGTAGTATTAGTATTATTGTATCATTAAATATATTTGTTTTATTTTCCAACCTGTAAAGTCTTTTTCCCTTATTCTCTTTTCTGTTTCATTCTGGGGCGAGTAGAGGGGATAACAGAGAGCATCTGTCCAGGATTTAGTGGCCAGCCCAGTCCTAAACCACGACACTGCTTCATCAGCAACATGATGACAATGGCACAAAGCTAGCAGATATGGCCCAAGACCTCCTTCCGCTCTTGGGATCAAGGGATTTTGAGACATGGGGAGTTCTCTGCGATTGCAATCCCTTTGTCCTGGCCTCACCACTGCATACAAGAGGTCTGCACGGTGACAATGAAAGGTGAATGCAGTGCCAGCAAGTGATGGGAGCAGGACCCAAAACCAGGCAGGTGGAAGGTGGGGATCATGGCTGCTTGTGCCTGCAGCCCCCTGCAGCTTTGGAGGCTTAAGGTGCAGCAAGAGCAAAGCGAAGCTCAATTTTGTCCAGGCCAATGAGCTCAGGTGGAGAAGCCAGCACAAGAGAGAGTGCTGGGACTGTAGGAGTTAGCAGGGTGACCGTGACCCCATCTTGGTTATACAGTAGGTCACCCAAGCACCTGGCACCATCCAGACCCACAGGAGCTGGGTGCAGAGCATTGTAGAAAGCCCAGACTGTGTAAGACCCACGTCTACCTTTCCTGCCCTCAGAAGACACGCTTTCTAGGAGGTTTTTCATCTGTTTCAGCTGTGATAGCACCTGACCATCCCACTAGAGTCCAGGCTGTCACCATGTTCTGTGCAGCATACAGACAGAAAAGGACACGTCCTCATCACCAGCAGCCAGCTTTCTAAACATTATACAATTTAAATTGGATTGCACACATTCACAGTCTAAATACACCTTGGTTATTTCTGGAGTGTGGGGTTTTTTTCCAAGCTGTAATGACTTGGTGCTCCAATAGCAAAACTTTTGCTGCTTCAGCTGATTATGTTCAACACAGAAGCTGCTGGACCTGGGGGACAGTTTCTATGCCTAAACAAGGCAATGCTTGTGTGAACACGGGTCATTTGGTCAGGGGAGTCTAGGTGGAAGGAGATGTGATGGAAACAGCTTTCACATCTGTGGAGAGATCCCTGCCAGCTCTGATGAGCTCTGGATCTAACTTGCAATAAATTTCTTCACAGCCTGGGTAAAACCAGGTACTGAATTATCTCCAAAACAGGGCAAAACCAACCACTGTGTGATGAGCCCATGTGCAGAGATGCTGCTCCAACAACCCTGTCCCCATTCTTCTGGCTCTGCACAGCTCTCCAAGCCCTCCAGCAGACACAGCACCCACCGTAGACCCAAGAGTGCCTCACCTGGAGCCCCGCAGCTTCTTTCCCTTCCCTCTTGCAGAAAGTTTGTCTCTTCTGGCTGTCCAAGGAGCTTACATTCCTTCTCATCTCAATCTCCCCCCAACTCTCACCCCACTGTGTTTCTGGGTTGAATCACCCTCACCCTGATGCAGTCCTCATTCTCAGCCCTCCACTGTGACACATGCTCTGATCCTTTAGTGGCACGGGTTGTCCATTTTGGAAGCAAACACATGCATGCCTCCATTGTCCCACGGGGAAAGGGATGGAGCTGTTTTTCAGCTTATGCACAGCTTAGGAAAGGTGGTGGCAGCCTCAGAGGGATGCAGAGTCACAGGCATAGAGAGATGAAATTGCCTGATGTGGTTCAGCA
>NW_010191860.1:3161-21413 GCF_000695765.1 Mesitornis unicolor | reverse complement strand
ATGCTCCTTGGACACCATTACTCTTTGTTTGCATCTTATCCAATCACTCAGCTGTTGTTGCTGCCTCTCATCTACCCTGGGGGCTGGCAGTACCCAAAGGCTCAGCAATGTCCCTTGCAGGTAGGTGCTGATGCTGCAGGGACCTCAGTAGACAGACAGATGGGTAGACAGATGGAAGAAGGGTCTCCTTTACCTGGAGGGCAGAGGTCCCTCGGGAAAACGAGGATGCTTAGGCTGCTTTAACTAGAAGCAAAAGGTAGAAATTTCACAGAGTTTCACACACTGGCAGGGAGACGTGCTGGGTTCTGCTGGTCCCAGAGGACCGCCATAAAAACCCCCCAACAGCAGGCGTTTCCATCCCAGTCACCTCAGGGGGACAATCCTTCTGGCCCTCCTGGGGATGGAACAGATGATCTAATGGGTCTTCAGCATTTTCCAGCTCTCAACTTCTCCCACTTAAAGCTGAATTTGCGTTCAGAGACCAGGCTCTGGCTCCAAGTCCCATCCCGAGCCAGCAGCAGTCAGGGCTCCTTTCTCCTGAGTGATGGAGAAGGCAAAATCCAGTCTTTGAGTTAGCAGGGTGATGGAAAAATTTCTTCGAGCTCAACTTGTTTCATCATGTCCCATGGAGTTTCTTGCCACATCCTTTGTCCTGCCTGCTGCCACCAGCAGCTGCTCCACTAAATGCTCCCAAAGCCTGTGTGGACATGGCTGTTTCTGAGGATATAGCCTGATTCACAGTAATTATCATTCTTGGAGTCCCTTGTGGAGACAAGGAAGGTTCCCTTTTTGCTGCGCTGGGGAGAGAAACCAGATCTGGCTGCTCTGGAGGTAATGCTTATGGGTTTGCCCCAGTTTTGCCTTGCTCACCTTTTCAGTGCTGATCTGCATTCTCCCTCAGCCCTACATAGTCCTGGATGACCAAAAGGCAGCTATTCCATAGAACCATAGTATCATAGAACGGTTTGAATGGGAAGGGACCTTAAAGATCATCCAGTCCAACCCCTGCCATGGGCAGGGACACTTCCCACCAGCCCAGGCTGCTGAAAGCCCCATGCAACCTGGCCTTGAACACTTCCAGGGAGGAGGCATCCAGAGCTTCTCTGGGAAACCTGTGCCAGTGTCTTGTTACTCTCAGAGTAAAGAATTTCTTCCTAATATCTAAGTCTCCCTTCTTTCAGCTTGAAACCGTTACCCCATGTCCTATCGCTACATGCCCTTCTAAAAAGTCCATCTCTAGAGGACTTCCAGCTCTTCAGAGGACTTTCAGAACTTCCAGTTCCGGATCATTGGGCTTTACTCTGCAGTTTGCAATCTCATGATGAGCAGGCTGCAAAGGCAGCACAGCTCACGGAAGGACTGTTTTCTTCTTGCCTTGCTCTGTCCCTAAGGCTCCATCACTGGTCAGCGTGGAAAGTGGGATCCTGGGCTAAAGGGGGCAATGCAGCTATATCTGCATTAAGAGTTGCCACCTTTCTAGAGATAGTATTGCAGGGACTGCAGTCTGAGCACATGCAACCTGAAAGGTTTCAAGGGAGAGCTAGATCAGCTGAGGCAGCTGGCTGTCTACAAATGTAGACAATTTTCCAATTCAGCTGGGAAATGTAGACAAGCCCTCTGAAACAACAGCCCTCCAAGTGCTGGAAGCACAGCAAAGAACATCAAGATAATCCAGAGTAAGGGCATGGACTCTTCAAGACCAGGCAGTTCTTTAACCCAAAGCTGCTGCTTTTTTTTCTATTCCTGATGGAAAAAAATCCATCTCCCCAACCCAGTTACACCAAATTCGCTGCAGCCCTCTGCAAACCCTTGTGGTGAGCCTCATCAGGGAACAGATCAAGGTTAAAATGACTCAGAGGGAAAAACACCAAGAGATTTTTCAGCCAAAAAAAACCCGCAGAGGACTTTATTCACCTCTTTAAGGCAGCATGCCCTTCTCTGAGAAGAGCCAGAGGTCTTGGATAACAACCATCGAGAGTAAAAAAAAAAACCCTTTTCATGTGCCTAGCAGTTACCCTCACTGGCATCCCTTGGGTTCACAGCAACAGATTTTCCTTACCTACATCTTGTAGAAGACTTTATCCAACAGCCCAATTCACATTCCCCTGAACCAGTGAGCTTACCTCTGGCCTTTGCTACACCAAGAGCATCCCCAGATAATTCTCAGGCCCTTTGCTGCAGAGCTAAGCTTCAGAGAAACCCTCCCTGATCAGCGTTCAACCTTGACATAAGCAAAGGGAAGGAGATAATTATGTGCTTGTTAGTTGGACAGCAGATCAGAAGCAAAAGGTCAGAAATACAGAGCAACATGGAGAGAAAAACAAAACAAGCAAATCATAATGTGAGAAGAACTGATGAAAAAGAGGTATTAAGGACAGGCTGAAGGCAGGAAGAAGAGACTGGGACACTGTAACAAGCATCCCATCAGCCCACTGCATGTCTAGAGATGTAGGAGGTAAGGTGGCTGCATGACAGAAGCATCCCTCAGAACCAGCACCACTGGTCTGGCCATGGTTTGCTGCCCTCAGGGCTGGCACACGAAAGCATTGGAGCTTGTCTTAGGGAACTTCTTAAGTCAGACGCAGGGACTCTGGAAATGGGGTGGGAAAGACCCCTTCCACCATCCAGAAAGTTCAGAAGTTAGATTTTTGTGCAAATCACCTCAGACACAGGCTCTGGGCATGTCCCATTTGACGCAAGACGGTAGCATGGCCCCAGGGCACAGGCAGAACATCTTCAGTTGACTTCTCCTCTGAGGAACATGATTCATCCAGTTGTAGGTGCCCTGGAAAGATGTTTCAATGCCCTCAGAGTGATCCAGCTCACGGGAACTGATGACAGAGAAGCAGCCAAGAGTATCTCAGATCCCAAAGGCAGTTTTGCAATGGAGAGGGCACAGTCAAATAGCCAGCTGTCACTCAAAGGGACAATCTCTCTACCCAAACCCTACCATGTGGCCCTATTCCAGAGCTTATCCAGCCCCACTAAAGGAGCTAAACCAGCAGAAAAGCATCTTACCACAGAAGTGATGCTCTCTGTGTTGGGTAGCAGCACTGGGCTCAGAGCATGGTCAGTGCTGGTCCAAGGGACAGGACAGGACCACACAGCTGGGGTAGAAGGGATGTAAGATGGGTGCTTTTAGAAACAAGCACCACAATTTAGCTGGAACATGAAACCCCACACTCACTAAAATGCTCCCATTAAGTGCTAGGGCAGGTCATGAAAACCAGTCCCTGCTGGCAACCTCAGCAGAGAGGCCAAGAGAGGAGGAGAAAGCAAACAGTGCCCTAACTTCTGGAGGTGTTTTTGCCACGTGAACAGCACAAGGGCTCCAGGGACTGTCCAGCATGTCAGTCTCCTTGGCACTCGAATGACCTCAGCTCCCACTTGACTGTCGCTGCAAACCCACTGCTGGCCTGAAAGAAAATAATAAAGAATTAATCATGACAAAGTTCTCATTGGTGTTAATGCTTCACAGCTCCTTAACCACTGTACTGATGCATTTCAAATGCCTGCTAGTTTGCTTTGCTTTATGAAATAATTAGGATGGAGAGGCAGCCAGCGTGGTCAGTCCTGGGCGCTGCTCCCACCATAGTGATTTTGTATGCACTTTCAAAATGAGCATGAAGAAAATGGCCTGCAAAGGGCTTTCGAAGTCTCCACTCCTTCATTTCATCAGCAAAGGGATCCTGCTGCTCTTCTCCCCTCTATTTCCATATCATGATCTTCTCTTTCTCTTCCTCTCACCCCAGGGGATGCCCATGTCTCCCCTGTCATTTAACCTCACACAGCCCCAGTCTTCTCCAGCACAGACCTCTATGTCACTAACTCCTCTGGTGACATCCCCTAGGAGACAGTCCGAAGCTCTGAAGGATGACATGTGGCTGATGGCCCTGCAAACCTGCTTCAGGGGTCACAGCATTTCCATAGCATCACGCTACCCACAGCAGCCTTCACAGGACAATGTTGCTGCAAACAGAACCCAGACATCATGAGTCTCGGTGAAGTACCAAGCCCCTGTAGCCCTCTCAGGACTATAAGGTT
This sequence comes from Mesitornis unicolor, assembly GCF_000695765.1. Classification (NCBI taxonomy): domain Eukaryota; kingdom Metazoa; phylum Chordata; class Aves; order Mesitornithiformes; family Mesitornithidae; genus Mesitornis; species Mesitornis unicolor. The sequence continues at coordinate 17,369 of NW_010191860.1, read as the reverse complement.
GCACAAGGACAACTTTGAATTCACAGCTGGGCCACCAAATCTACTGCAGGTGAAGAAAATCAAGAGCAATTGGTACTGCTTGATTTTCTTCAACCATCCCCTTGTCTTAGGTATTAATGGACCTTGTTATTGTAGTATCAGAGCATCTCAAGCCCCACCTTGTCACACAGGTGTGACAAGGATGGCAGTTTGGTTAATTCAACAGGCATCACACTCCAGTGTTCAAAGGATTTTAGACCCAAGGAGCTGGTTTAGAGCAATGAACACTCTGAGCTGATCAGGGAATAATTTTCCTGCCCTGCGAAACTCATCTTGGCCCTCAGCTCTGACGTCCTGGGATACAATGTCTGCAGGTCATTGAAACATGGGCTGCAGAGACCACGTTTTATGCACCAAAGCTGGATAGGACTGACAACCAGGGCTCAGCAAAAGGCATTCACATCTCCCTTAAACTTAGATGTCTCTGTTGCATATGTCTCCATCTGATCTGTGTATCCATGGTTTCGTTCATAGTCCGAAGAGAAAAGCCAGCATTTTTATGGTGCAGTCATCCAAACAAAACATAGGCGTTTTCTTTAGGTTGAATGAACCTCCGGTGACTCTCTTCAGTGATGACAGAGCAACCCAAGCTGTGTGGCCCAAGGGAAGATGCTCATGTTTCATCAGATGTAACCTGCGGTACCTGACGGCCAACCGGGCAGCATCGTCTCAGAGTAACACAGCCACCCCACAAGTCTGGTTCTCCTTCAGCTCTGCAAGTGGGGATAAAAGGAGAAAATTTAGGTTGAGGCTTAATTGCTCTTGATTTTCTTCACCTCAAGCACATTTCGTCTTATTCCACTGATGGCACAGTCAATTCTTTTTTTACCTACCTCCATCACTGGCTCACAGTAGCTCACAGTAGCTGTTGCACACAGATTAGCCTCTGCCAAACTGCCCAGGAGTACCAAGTCTTGCACACCAAATAGGCACAAACAAACGAGAGGCAGCACACAGCCTCATGGGCACGATTGCACATGCAAAAGAGAAAGGATGGGATGCATCCTTCACCCTTGCCATCTCCGTTACTCTCCAACCACAGCACCAGGCAGCAGCTTGCACACATTGCAACTGGACCTCCAGAAAATCCACCTCCAGCATCTCCATTCGAAATTTTCCTATCAGGAAAGCAAGGTCAGGTTGGAAAAGTGAGAAATCTGGGATCTGTAACTCCTTGCTTTGCTTTCTGTGTGGCTTGTTTGCCACTGCAAAGTCAGCCTCCACACACGCATCACCAGCAGCGAGACAGAAGCTCTGAAGACTTCTGCAAAGGTTGATGCCTTTTCAAGTCTTGTTCACTCTCCATAGGAGACACCGCTTCATGCACTGGCTTCCTGGAATCACCTGTATTAAGATACTTTCCCTGGAATTGTAAGCAGCTTCCAGTGGATTTTAATGGAGCACACAAACTCAGGTGCTTTCGTTTCTAAATGCCTATCTCAGAGTGGCTGTTCAGAGCCCTGACAGCATTTCATTTAGGCAGCAATGGGGGAGGCTGAGAAATAGGAAAGAGGAGGGCTTGGAAGCAACACAAAGAGTAGTGTTAATTATTTCATGGAGGAAAAGACATGATGGGCACAACAAGAATGAAACTGCAGTGATCACATCCCAAAAATCAGCCCTAGAAACCTGATGGTTGAGAGACACTGCGAGAGGGATCCTTGCTTTGGGATGCTGAGCACCTCCATCTCAGCCCTGCTGGCACAGCATTAGAAGAGCCCTTGAAGGATGAGATGAAGGTGCTTTTGGCCCACACAGGACTCCCCACTACACCTCCCCGCTGTGCCTCCCCAAGCCACCTTTCAGGACTTGCCCAGGATCTGGGATAAGATGCAAACTGCAGTGAAAACGGAGCTAGAAAGCTACATGGATGTTGCTGACAAGCTCATTTTAAACCCCAGCTCACCCTTCCTTTGTCCAGAACCTCCCTATACTTCCCTCAGATCCATCACCATAATGGGAAGAGTTACCAGGGATATGCTGGGGCATGGCCACCTCCTTCTGCAGGCTTAGAGAGGTGCACTTGCAAAGGCTAGTAAATTAGACCATAGCAGGGACCATTCCTCAGTAACCAGGACTAAAAGGCATATTGGATGAGGCCACCCCACACTGCAGCTGAATTTGGCTGGTTGGATACGTGACCAGCAAGTCAAGGGAGGTGATCCTCTCTCTCTGCTCTCATACATCTCCACCTGGTGTAGTGTGTCTGGAGTTCCCAACAAAAGAAGGACATGGAGCTATTGGAGCAGGTCCAGAGGAGGCCACAGAGATGAACCAAGGACTGGAGCAGCTCTCCTATGGAGAGAGGCTGAGAGAGTTGAGTTTCTTCAGCCTGGAGAAGAGAACGCTGCAGGGAGATCTTATAGCAGCCTTCCAGTATCTGAAGGGGCTACAGGAAGGCATGGAGTGATAGGGACAAGGGGTGATGGCTTTAAACTGGAAGAGGATAGAGTTAGATTAGACATTAGGAACAAATTCTTTACTGTGAGGGTGGTGAGACATTGGCACAGGTTGCCCAGGGAAGCTGTGGATGCCTCCTCCCTGGAAGAGGTCAAGGCCAGGTTGGACGGGGCTTGGAGCAGCCTGGTCTAGTGGGAGGTGTCCCTGCCCATGGCAGGGGTGGGACTGTGGTAGCTTTAAGTTCCCTTCCAATTCAAACCATTCTGTGACACAAGCCTTGTCATGCCAGCCACCATCAGGACCAGATGGTCAACAGGTCTTGTTGAGCTTAACAACAGACATATAGCCAAAAGCCCAGACTCATGTGGAAGTTTTAAGGAGCTACACAGCTCCTTTTTGAGGTGGAGATGGTTTTTATCACTGTGCTGCTTCTCACTCTGGCACATTGCTGTAGAGCAAGACGTTGAAACCACGTCCTGTGGTGCCAGCCCTTGCTCCCAACACTGCTGGGAAAGATCACCTGGGCTGCAAACCCAGTGCAATCAAACCGAATCGAAAGCACAACCGGGAAAGACGGGAGGAGAGGAGCAGCCTGGAGTCGGTGCTAAATGCTCAGTGTGATGTAAAATCGGCCTCGGCTGTGTATGCAAAACTCGCCCCACGGAAATGATGCGCATTAGGAAACCAGAGCTGCCCCTGGATACCGCACATGTTACGGGGAGATGATTTACATCAAGTCCTTTCTAGAGGAAACTGCCAGCCTTGACAGGCAACAGATTTGACCTCCCTTGACAATTGCCCCAATTTGCACAGCTCTTTGCTTTATGGATCCTGGCCAGGTTTTGTTTTGGCTGCTTAAATATTTCTTCTTTGTGGGTATTTTTTTTTTAAGTGAATTTAGAACCATTAGAAGATGCCTGACTGACAACCGTGGTGAGCAGGGACTCTTTAGCCACACCATGCATGTGTCACTATGAGGTGCAGAGGACTCTTCTGTGTAAACAGCGTCTGTTTTTAAAACCATCAGCAAACAGTCATAAGAAATATCCCTGCATCTCTGCTTGCTTCACGACCCGGGCTAGAGAAGCCTGAAAATTGGATATCTCAGCTCTTGTGGCTAAAGAGGCCTTGGGATTAATCTTATATAATTTTATCCCCATTCGCTTATCACATCAGTAATTCTGCCTTGTTCTCCACTTCTGGGGATTTTTTTTTATTTCCTAGAAGCACCGATTGTTAACCAGGGACCATGCAAAAGGGAAAGATGATGTCAAGGAGCACAGAGCAAGGGCCCAGTGATTTGTGTTCGCTCAGCTAACAGCTGCGTGTTGGTTTTAGTCAACACCTATTTAATTCAAACACCCCACTCACCATCAGAAGGAAAAGAAAAATGAAATCTGTTTAAACTGCAACTTTCTTGATGCAGCGCTTAGGAGCTGATCCACTTTTCTGCATTCTCCTATGAATTTTTGGGACAGGATCAAAAAGGTTGAGATTCAGTGCTCATGATAGCCTTGAGCGACAAATAAGGAGGAAGAGAAGTGCACACCTCCCCAAATACTGGAGGAACAGTCAGCGTCTCTTTACCCACGAATTTTTTTTGCACTTGCAGTCACCTTCATATCCTCATGATGCTATTTCTCCTTACCAACCTCTTGCTTTGGGGAATCACAGAATCACAGAATATGAGGAGTTGGAAGGGACCTCAAAAGCTCATCCAGTCCAACCCCTGCCAGAGCAGGATCACCCAGACCAGGTCACACAGGAACGCGTCCAGGCAGGTTTTGAATGTCTGCAGAGAAGGAGACTCCACAACCTCTCTGGGCAGCCTGGGCCATGCTCTGGCACCCTCACACTAAAGAAGTTTTTCCTCATGTTCAGGTTGAACCTCCTATGCACCAGCTTGCTCCCATTGCCCCTTGTCCTGACATTGGACATCCCAGAGCAGAGCCTGGCTCCTTCCTCCTGACACTCACCCTTTACAAATTGATCCCCATGAATGAGGTCACCCCTCAGTCTCCTCTGCTCCAAGCTAAAGAGCCCCAGCTCCCTCAGCCGCCCCTCATAAGGGAGATGCTCCACTCCCTCCATCATCTTTGTGACTCTGCATTGGGCTCTTTCAAGCAATTCCTGTCCTCCATGAACTTAGGAGCCCAGAACTGGACACAATATAACAGTGGTCCTCCCTCCATCATCTTTGTGGCTCTGCATTGGGCTCTTTAAAACAATTCCTGTCCTTCTTGAACTTAGGAGCCCAGAGCTGGACACAATATAACAGTGGGGGTAAACTTCTAGCAGTTTCCTCAGTGTGCTGGAGGAGATGCTAGGACTGTGGGACAAAAGCAGCTTGGTGGGGATGGGCAGTAAATGTGGTGACCCACAGCCCCACACCAGGTTGGTGTTTGTGTAGCTACATGAACCCAGCTCACTGTTGTCCACTCACAGCTGAACTTGCATGCTGTAGCATCCTGATGGTCTTTCTGTGATCTGAGCACAGTATCTCACCCCCATATTTGACCCATAGACCAGCCAGATCAAGCAAGACCAAAGCAACATCCAGGAGCCAGAGAGTGTGCCTCTACATGGACTCTACCAAAAACCTGCTCTGTGCAGCTGGGACAGCCTTCAGTGTGATGCTTGTGCCTCTGCACACCAAAAACGACTAAGGGACATGTTGAAGGTGTCCAGACTCTCCCTATGAGATGGTCTGCAGGGCGAAGCTGGGAGAAGGAGAGCCTCCCAGTGCTGCCCAGGCCACCTCTGAGCATGCACTGGGCATGCTGCAGCACCTTCATGAAGGGTCTGGCATGGAAGAGTCCTTCAGCCTCTGCCCTGCACTGAAAAGGTCAGATACGGTCCTTTTCTGGGACTCACCATCAAGGAAACAAGACTTTGCATTTTACCCTAATAGGTTATAATCCTTTCTCACCTGATCCAGCTGGAAAAGAGTGAAGACCTCTTTCTTAGCTCTTCATCTCTGGTATCCGATAACAGCGTACCCACCAACCCACCCTTTATCTCAGATTGCCGTGGTGCCTCAAATCCCATCTGCTGTCCCTTTATAGCCATGGGCCAACAGCTCTATTCCTGCTATCCCCAAACATCTTCCTGCCCACGGCGCTGCCCACCTGCTAACCCCTGTCCCTGAAAAGTCCTCTGCCCCAAATCCTGCTCCAATATCCCCCAAGATTTGACACCCGCGAGTCTGCCCCCAGCATCCCAGGAGGATCTGCTGCTCACAGCACCACTGTGCCTCCATAGGATAATCCCATCCTGTTGCCATGAAAGCCCCAATGCCCTCAGTATCTCAGAGTGCCTCAGTACCCTACACAAAGTCCCAGAATACCTCATTGTTCTCTTGCTTTGGCTTTGCCCATAGTGCTGCCCACAAACCTTCCCTAGCATCCTCCAGTGTACCGTCCCACCCCTCGTTCCCCCCACTACTACTGCAGCCATGTTAACCCAAATTCCTAGAAGGATAATGAATCCCCTGGCCACCTCCTAGCAGAGCATCTGGCACCCCCAGTCTGACCATTCAAAATGCCACAAAGCCATTTTCTCCAGCCCGAAATTCCCCAAACTGGTTTCTTCCAGCCCTTCTGCTGAGGGGATTTCAGGCTTACTGGGGATTTTTTGAGTGGGGATCTGCATGGGGTTGAATGGGGATGCATGGAGGATTGCTGCTGCAGCTTGGGTAGGGTTAACAGCTTGGAAGCTGTGGCTGGAAGATGCCACAGCGGGAGACCAGTGACCCAGTAACAGTCCTTTGCAACCCAGATGATTCCTGGTCTCAGGTTTCTGATGTCTCACAGGGGAAGGGGGAGCCGGGGAAGGATGGGGGGGGGAAGTGGTGAAGAAAACTGCCAACACGATGGAAACATGAAAAATAGCAACAACAAAAAGAAGCAAAAAAAAAGAAAAAATAAATCAAAGAGAATAAGTGAGTGCTGATTACACCACAACACAAAGCAATTGCAAGCAAGCAGCAGCCTGCACCCTCCTTGCACCCCTCCTGCCTCCAACCCCCACGGAGAGCCAATGCCCATGGGGAAGAGAGCACAGAGCAAAAACAAGATGCATAGGGCCAGCAAGGGTTGAGCAAACCCACCCTGTCCTCACTGGCTGCCTCTGGTGTCAACTGCCTGTGGGGTGGCAGTTTCCCAGCTTCCGCATCCCATTTCCCCCATCTTCACCTGCAGCACTGCCTCCCCCTGACCACAGCCACCAGGATGAAGGTATGGGAAAAGAGGTTGAATGGAAAACTGGGCTGAAAATACATGCACACGGCAGTCCCTGCTCTAAAAATGTTCCTTAGACAACATAATATAACCCTCAGCTAGATGAGTCAAGCCACAGCACTGCCCCCACATTTACAGCCAGGGAAACAGAGACATTGGGAAATGTTCTTCTTCAAGAGCGGGGTTGGAGGTCCTTATTAAGAGAAGATTCTCCTTCACCTCTCCCACCCAGTTAAATTCATTAGTGCCCCTAAAGAGCTCAGCACTGCCTCAACAGGGAACCATTGCATTAGTACAGTGCATTATCCTAATCATCTACGTGGCCTCATCCAGCTTCCAGATGACAACTGGGTAACGATCCAAAAGCATAGCCAAGCAGCATGTGCAGCTTGGGACCCCGTGCTTGGAGGTGGGTGCAGTCAGCAGCACAGGCACTCCCATCCTAATGAGTCTCCCATGTCCCCCATAACACCTTACTCCCTTCTCTGATCATCATTGGGAGGGTTTGGGATCCTGACAATGCTGCCTGGTCCAGCACCAAGTGCTATGCAGATGCTCTCCTTGGTGGAGATGATGTCCAAAGATGCTCCAAGGAGCACCAACTTGTCTAAGAAGGGATAGGGACCAAGCTGCTTTATGCTTGGGGAGGGGTGCCAGGGTAGCTTCCCTCCCATCACTGGGGCGTTAGCAGCATCTCCCCTTCTTTCAGTTCAAAGGGGGACATATCTGTCCCTACAGCCCCAAAAGTGCCTGGGGACAGGGTACAGCCCCCAGCAGGCAAGGGGGGGAGCCACTGAAGCTTATTTCCCAGGGCGCAGGCACAGCTGCAAGCACAGGGAGGCTGCCAAAGTCCGGGAGAAAAAAACACTGATTAATATCGTCCTCCGGCGGATCCCGTGCTGCAGATGTGCAGGCTGCTGACTCGGCAGCTCCCCACAAGGAGACCGGGAGCCAGCAAAGCCAGTGGGAGCGAGCGCATGTACACAGACCAGCGCTCCACGTAGCTCATGGCGGGGCAGTACGGGATAGGGGGCAAGGTTAGCACTGGGATGCGCCATACAGATGCTGCCCTCTCGTCCCATAAAGTCTCCATGGCAAAGGGTAGCTCCATCCTCTAATATCTGGTGGCACTCACCATCTCAGGAACAGTATCCCAACAAGATGCCTGTGACAGTGTGGAGAGGGCTGGGGCAGGCGGCCTGCAGGCTCAGGCAGGTGGCAATGAAGGTGCTTACATCAGCTCCCGTGCCGGACGCTGTCCTTGCGAGCATGAAGACCAGAGACCTTTTATTCCATTTTTTTTTTAATTTTATTTTAAGAAAAGCTGAAACTCCCTGCACGTTTCTGCAATAACCTACCTCTGGACAGCTGCATAATAACATGCACTCATATTACCTGTTTCTAATTAAACCAGAGAGCCTCCTTCTCTGATGAACTAACCCATTGGAAATTAATCAGTGGGTGACCAATACCAGAGCAAAAAGCAGGGAGAAAGACGTTGCCATCAGCTGGACCTTGCCTGATTAGATGGGGAAGTGGTCTCCCAGCAAACAGGAATCGACTTCCATGCATTGGCCCAGCACCACATCGATCGGCAGGGTCGCGTTTAGGAATGCTAATGAGCTTGCACAGAGGGGAAAGGAAATCATTTGTGTAAGAAAATACAGCTCTTGATGGGATGTTATTTCTAGGAACAGTTGATTCAACATCAGATTGGGAACTTCATCTTTAGGGTGGTCAAGGAGTTGCCTAGAGTTGATGAGGCAGCAGGGAAGGAAGGAGATGATCCTTGGACGTGGGATTGATTTCTCTGCTGGACATGGTGGTGGATTTAGGAAGGGTGGCTGCTGCAGACTCCATGGGTCGCTGAGCTGCTCACACAGACAGGGCATGGAGCAGCTAAACAGGATACACAACCGCCCCCAAAAAAGGAAATGTAGTACCCATCTGGAGACAGGCCTTGTCCTGGAGGGTCCATCTTTCCCATCCAACCACCTCCATCCCATTGCCCATTTCTCCCACAGTCAACTTCCTATTGCCCATTCCTCCAACTCAACAACTTCAATCCCACTGCCTATTCCCCCCACCACAACCGCTTCCATCCCTCCCATCACAACAATATCTAGACCATTACCTATCCCTTCTGAACAACCACCTCTGCCCCACTGTCCATCCATCCAGGTCATCCACCTCTATTCCACTGTCAGCCCCTCCCACACAATCACCTCCATCCCATTGCCCATTCCTCCCACCACAACCACCTCAGACCATTGCCCACCCTTCCTGGTCAACCACCCCATTCCTCCCACTCAACCACCTGCATCCCACAGCCCACCCTTCCCACCCAACCACCTCTCCACAAGAACTACACCTGGTGCTTCCCACAGGGCTGGACCCACACAGTGTCACTCACCCTCAGGCCTCACGTCTCCCCTCCCAGTTCTACCACCCACCTTTTACAGAGTGCAGGAGAGGATCATCAAGGGGACGAGGTGCCAGATGGGTCCGGTTCCTGCTGCAAAAGTAGGCTCATACATCTTTAACCACCCCCCAAACTTTGCCAGCTGTGCATTTGTGATGGGTGAGAAAGGAGCCAGAACTGGGGTATGGCAGACTCACTAGGGCCTCCACACCTCCCTTTCAGCGTGACATGACCCCATCAAAATTTCATGCTCAATCTTGTGGCTTTTGCAGCCTTTTACTTGATTTTCACTGCCGTTTTCTTCACTCTTCTGCTGTATGTCCAGTGCTTCCTCAGCCTGTGCTAATACCCCATCCCAGGAGACCCTTGGGACCCCCATGCTGGCTCCTGAAATATCCATGGGGCAGGTACCTCTGGCCAGGGAGGATGCATGGGGCAACCTTGCCTATGTTGGCAATGTGCACATGGCCCCCAGCACACTGGGTGATGGATCAGCCTTCCCTGCTCTCCTGCCCCAGCCTGTCCCAGAACAGGGCACAGGAAAAGCCACCCCAGCAAGAATCCTTCTGAGGAGGGAATTAGCTGAGCTCCTAATTGCAATTAAAAATAAGCAGAGTGTCTCCTGTCTGCCTTTGCAATGAGACTAGAAGAGGGGAAGGAAGCAACAACCAACAGAGCCCTTGTTTTAGAGACTATGGATAACCCGAAAGGAAAACTATTTTAATTTTGGTTTATTCCCTCTTTTTCCCAATGGCAGTGCTGTCCCAGGAAGGCTTCACTGCTGAAAGGAGGCAGTACCTCTGCAGCCACCATGATCGCCAGGGAGGGAGGACCTCATTCAGGTCACCCAAAGCCTTTTTTGTCCTCTGTGGCCGTGGTGGCAAGGCTTGACTCTCGTCTCCTGATTTCAGCTCTTTCTGGTGTGCTCTGGAGGTGTGGAGCTTTGCTGTGCATCAAATCACCTCCCCGAACAGAAGCTGAGCCCAGTCTGGTCCTCCCCCTTCCACAGTCCCACAAGGATTTCTTGCAGGATGCCCAGACATGAGCAGAGAAGGAGCAAAACTCTCCCCATCTCTCTCCCACTGCAATCGGAGGTGGCAAATCCCAACCCCATGGCTTCCCACTCCGAACGCGCTGCCTCTGGGCAGCTGGAGCACGGCAACCCACCTGGGCAACATTTCCCTTCCTTAAAACTTAATCAGCAGCTGATGAATATTTCACGAAGACAAACAGGCCAGGTAGATAGGGTCAATCTTTTATTCATGAGCATCAGGGAAAGGAAGGCTGTGGGCAGAGCAATCCAGGCTCAGCTGGGTCTTGGACATCTCCTGATGAAGATCTCATGGCCAAGACCTTTTGCACGGCTGATGCACACCCCTGTCCTGTGGGCATCCTGGTAGCACCCATGCCAGGAGATGGAGAAGTCCTACCAATCCCCTGTCATGGGGACACACAGCCATGTTCCCCTGATGATTTTCTCTGTGGCACAAGCTCAAGGGATGCAGCAACATGAAAACCTCAGGAAAGCAACATCAGATGAGGTGATCTCAGGTCTGGGACACACCAGCAAACCTTCTGTCAGCCCAGGAAGAAACCCGATGAAAAATCCTCACCTTTTGGCTCAAGCTGAGCCCAAAATTTGCCTGGATTTTCATGGCAATCATTTCTGGAGTTGCATCCAAGGCTGGGCTTGGCCAGTCCCTCGCCCACTCCACTGTGCCCATGTCCGTGTTACGAAGCCTGGAGCTTTGGCTGCTTTTCTGGAAGATCAACCCTTAAACCCAAACATTGCTCTGAATTGAGCCGTGATGGACCAACACTAAGCAGGGCAGTATCCTGAACCTCCTGCAAGGCAAAAAACTTCCTCCTCCTGCATCCTGGCTTGTGAACAGTCCCTAAATCCTATTTCCAAACCATCCCCAAACCCATTTTGCATCCACAGCCCAAGCAGGGTGGGAGCCACACGTTGCTCCAACCTGGCTCTATTCACATGTAACAGGCATGAGTCCCTCTGTAATAATACGTTCAATTAAATACAGCCTGGCCACAAAGGCTGGCCCGACATTTAACTGGCATCTGAAAAGATGCTAACGAGAAAGATGTTAATTATCCAGCTTATTAGATGTCCGCATTATTAACATAACCCTGACGGAATTAACTTGATACAAACTATCCCACAAATATTAATTGCCTAAAACTTCCTCGTAACTCGAAGGTATTAATAAGACAGTAATTATGTATGGATTGTATAGCTGCAAGTTAATGACATGGCAATTTGATTTGTCTCTGAGAAACGCGATAAACCCAAGGAAGTGTTCTCCGAACAATCAATTGATATTTAATTAACGGACAGAACCTGTCGGCGTAAATCTAAATTAAACGCCTGCGACATCTCGTTCAAAGTGTTATGACAAAGGCTCCTGGGATGTTCCAGTGTGGCAGAGGTCTCCCATGCCATGTGGTGGGGATGCTGCTGGAGACGGTGAACTCCAGCATCTCCAATCCCTCCCCTCCCAATGCATGGGACCGTGGATGTGTTCCTCTTCCTCGCTGGTGCGAGGAGTCTTTGGGCTGCCCTGAGTTGATGAGAGAGGAGCGCTCATAGCCCCCTCTGCTATTTAGCATTGTGCTCACCTCCATCACAAGCTCAGATCCAGCAACCATGGTCCCATCAGGTGCTCTTCTGCAGCTCTCTCTTGAGAAAATGGTTGAAGGTCTCAGAGGTCTTCTGTTAGGAAGATTTTCAAGATTGCCTCTCCAGCCACCCCATTGGCTGAGCAGTAAGAAGAAGGGCTAGACACCCACTGTCAGTGTCCAAACAAGAGACTGGTCAACTAAGCAGAAGCGGGAGAGATAAAGTCCCAAGGTGAAAAGTGTTTGGACATGGAAAAACTCCCAAAAGAAGCCACAGAAAGCAAGCAAAGGAACAGAGCTAAGAAGTAAGTGGGACAGTGAACATGAGGTGTTCACTCAGCTCATGCTTCTGCTTTGTCTCTTGTGGTTGTCATTGACCAGACCCTTCTTTTTGAGCTACACATGTCATGGCCAAAGTGAAAACTTCAAGTAGACCTACCTCAGCTCCCCAAAAGTGGCCTGACACCAGCAGGTTTTTCCTGTTAGCTGGCTGATAAAAGCAGTCGTCCTCCTCTCCCTTTGGGTTGTGCCTGCATCGAGATGTGCTTTGCACCTCACAGCTTGAAGTAAGCCAGCAGCTCTGTTCCCACGGTGAGGAAGAAGATGGTCCAGCCCCTCCATCTCCATACCTGTTGACTCCTTTAGCTACCAGCATCATCCCCCAGCCAGGCAGGATGAGACCCACAGGAGCAGGGGCAGAGCTGGTCCTATGGGGCACACCTCCTAGGAAAGGTTGGCAGCGTGAGGCTCCCCTTTGCCCTCCCAGCCATCTCCCCCACCTCTCCTCCCTTCCCTTTATGTAAATTGAAAATAACAATTAGTTTATTTTTGCTTATGCAAATTACAGCTCACGCTCCCAGGGAGCAGACAGCTGCCAGGGCCGTGCTGAGCTGCGCTTCAGCCTCGGCCTATTACATGAATAAATAACCTGGTGTTGGGGAAAGAAGAATGCTCTACCTACCCCCACAACCTCTCCCTACCCTCCTGCTTTCATCCATGAAAAGGAAGGGGAAAAAAGAACTCAAGGAGCCTTTGGATGTTAGTGGGTGGGTAATTAGGCACTAAGCTGATGCCTTACTTGGGGAGCTTGGCAGGCAAGGATGAGGAATTGTGAGGTCAGCATGGGCATTGGGGACGATGCCACCAAGGAGAGCTGCACTGCATGGGCAGCTGGGACAGCACAGGGCCATGGTTCATGCGACTTGACCACTACCAGACCTGAGGATGGACGTCGTCATGTTTCCTACTTGGCAGTGCAGCTGGTTTCCCTATGCACACACAGGGATATGCATCCTGCATCCTATATCCCACCTCCAGCTTCCCACTACCCACATGCACAGTGACACACAGGTTTATACACGTGCATACACACAGGGACATCAGCACGCACCCCTGCACACAGTGATGGGCGAGGACGAATGACAGCACCAAATAAATTGTTATCAAACATGCCTGGAATGAATTGGCATTGCTGGCAATTGTCGGTGTTGCATCCTCTCTGGAGCTTGTCCAGGCAGGGAAGGGTGGGCTGCGCAGAGCCGGGCTCATTCTTGCTCCTCATGCATGATCCAGTGCTCCCCCTTCTTCTCAGCACAGCAGCAGCAGCAGCCAACACGCAGTGCCATGTTATTGCTGACAGCCACAGAAACCTGCTGCAGGGGAGCATTCCATATCCTATAACCCACATCCTGCATCCCAATTCCCATATCCTATTTGCCAGATCCCTTATCCCGCATCCAGCATGCCATACCCTGCATCCCACATCCAGCATCCAACATCCCAGATGCTGCATCTAACATTCCACATGCCGCATCTAACATCATCCTGCATCCCAATTCCCATATCCTATTTGTCAGATCCCTTATCCTGCATCCAGCATGCCATGCCCTGCATCCCACATCCAGCAACCAACATCCCAGATGCTGCATCTAACAACCCACATGCCATATCCCATTACCTGCATCCCACGGCCAATGTTCTGTATCCTTTCATCCTACATCACATCTTCTGCATCCTGCCTGCTCTATCCCACCTCCTCCAACCCACTACTTGCATCCCACATCCAATGTCCTGTATCCTTGCAGCCTGCATCCTATATCCTGCATCCCACATCCAAGGTCTTGTAACACTGCATCATACATCCCACCTCCTCCATCCCACCTCATGCATCCCATACCCATATCCTGCATCCCACATCCAATGCCCTTTATCCTTACATCCCACATCCTACCTCCTGCAGCAGCAGCATCCCTATCAGCAGCAGACCTACCCAAGATCAAGACGTTTAGGATGAAATCCCAGCTGCGGTCCTGCTCATGGTATGCGTGGGGGAGTTCCCCATGTGCCGGCTGTCAGGAAGAACCACAGCTCCCCCTGAGGTTAGGGGCAATATTGGTGCAATTGGGATGCGCTGGTTGGGGGAAGGTGCAAAGCTCTGCACTGCGCTAGGAATAAATCCCATCCGTAGGGAAGAGC
>NW_010191860.1:0-3130 GCF_000695765.1 Mesitornis unicolor | reverse complement strand
TGCAAGTGCCAAAGCAAGTGAGCCCATGAGCTGGCAGAAGAAAACAAGCTCCGTTTTGCCAAGGCAATATACGTGTGTGTATAAATATGTATTTTTATATGTATATGTTTTCTACATGGTAAGCAAGGTAATGTTTGGCTCCTAGGAATGCAGGAGCATGGAAGAGGCAGCCAGACCCAGAGCACGGGAGAGGGAGGGAACATGCAAAATGCAAACTTTGGCCGAGCCAGAAAATAAAGATCGGCTCGAGCCAAGAAATATCAGCTCCAAACTGAGCCCGGACACGGCTCATAACGGCTCAGCCCCGAGGATGGCTCATCCCGCGCAGCCTCTCGGAGTCAGTGCCAGCACTTTCATTTTGTTGGGGGATTGAATTTGCTAAGAATTGAATTAATTCACTACTTTTTGAGTGAACACGGCCCCAAATTCCTTCAGGTCCAGCAGCCCACTCCACTTCCCAACCACAATTTAATATCCCAGGGCACCAAGATGTCAGGACTTATGCAGAACATGCCATGGCCGTTCGGTGGCAAACCTGCCGGGTACCAGCATCAATTATTGAGGAGGAAGAAACAAGGGGCACTTTGACAATGCAACATCGATCGGCCCGTTGCGGGTTTCTGCCTGTTTGGGGGTGGGTTTTTTTTTCAGAAACCCCGCAATCTGCAATGATTCAGTTAATTGCTACTAGGAGATGACACGGGGTGCACAGTGCTGGTTGTTGGGGGGGCTTTACCATGGGTTCGAACCAGCTCCGGGCACCCATGTGTGCTTGGGTGAGGCGTCAGTGTGCTGATGTGCTTGGGACCGTGTATCTGCCAAATATTATCCTTCTGCCAGGTGTGAGAGGGGTATAAAGCCCATCAGCAGGGACAGCTGGAGGAGTTTCGGCTTTTTCCCAGTCCAGCGATGCCCGTGGTGCCCCCAAGTGCATACCAAGGTGTGAGCAAAGCTTGAATATGTGGTTTGTTTGTTTGTTTTTAAGCTTTAGGGCATTTTTTAGAGCTTTTTAAGCTCTGCAGGAGGGTGGTGCAGAGGAGACCATGTACCAACCCCTAAAGCTTGTCCCCACACTCTTATGTACCAACCCCACAGCGTTGGGATGAGACCATGAGGCTGCTGCTTCCACCCCACCGAGGAGGCACAGAGCTGGAGTGCAGAAGACACCCAGGATGAGTGCAAGGGTTACAGATCCTCACAAGATCCCAAAGCCCTGCAACCCATGCAGACCCCAAAAAGCAGCAACCGCTTAGGGAAGAGGGCTCCAACCCTACTCAGAAACTGGAAGAAATTAGGAAAAAGCTTTAAAAAGAGCTCAGAGCGACCCAAAAATCCACGTACCCTCCTGCAACACACATAGGTGGCATTCCGCAAACATCTGCAGCCCTGCGGCACAGATGCC
The DNA here is from genome assembly GCF_000695765.1 of Mesitornis unicolor. NCBI lineage: Eukaryota > Metazoa > Chordata > Aves > Mesitornithiformes > Mesitornithidae > Mesitornis > Mesitornis unicolor. The sequence goes on along the minus strand of NW_010191860.1, from coordinate 1,728 downwards.
ACACACTGACACACCACCCCATCCCACAACACGTCCCCATCCCAAAACATATACAGACGTGGTCCAACCATATACACGCAGCCCCACAGAAATGCATGGACCTGCGGCAGAGGTCACCTCACCGCAGCCACCCCAAAAAATGCTGCAAAACCAAGCAGGCGTCACCCAGATCCCCCTCACTTCCTCCAGCCCATGGGAGTAGGCTCAGCACTCTTGGCCCCAACAAGGAGAAAAGTCAGAAACCAGCCCCATTTGGGCATAAACTGCTTTAATTTTTATTATTTATTCATCAAATGTAAGCAGGGCCAGATTCAGGACAGCCACCTCCCCAGGAGCAAGTCCTGGGGATCACCAAGGGGTGCACCCCAGCGGTGCAACAGAGCAGGAGGGTACCACTCTGCCCCCAAATCTCCCCAGGGAGCTGCTGTAAGATGGGGTCCCCCATGGAGAATCCCCATTTATGGGTAGCAGTAACACCCTGTGCCCCGCTCCAGCTCTTCCCCTGCTTGGGGGATTTTCAGGAGGTGCTGGAAAAAAAAAATAAATTGGTGGGAAACAAACAAAAAAAAAACCCTAAAAAATTAACAGCCATGCAAGGAGTTGGGGTTCACAACTCTGCTCCCCAAAGCTGCCCTTGGGAATAAGGGGTAACAGCACGATCACCAAAATAATCCGCTCCCGGGGCAGTAAAGTGGTGAGACCCAGGATGCATTTTCCTCAGTGCAAAAATAAAGAAATATAAATTAGAAAGAAGGGGGATGAAGGGGTTGAGCTGTGCTGGGCACCAAGACAAGGTGGAAAAATGCGCCCTTGGCTCCAAGTCACTGCTGAGTTGATGGGGAAAGGTGGCACAGCCGCCCCACAGAGCATCACACTGGACCTTGGGGTGAGACCCCACAGGGCAGCGCTCCCCTCCCAAAACCCTGCACAGCCCCAAAGCCCCACCATGGCCAGAAAAGGTGGCACTGTCCCTTAGGGACACATGGGATGTGCTCACGGGGAGCACGGACCAACATGAGATCCAGGGACAAGGAAATAGATGGGGGTACCAAGGTCCCTGGAATGGTTTGAGGAAGGTGCTGGCCCTCAAGCCCTTTTTCTCCTCTCCAAACTCCTTATTTAGTTGCTGGAAGTGTTCTCAAAAGAATAAAAAAAGAGTGCTGTGGGGAAGAGAGATGTTGGGAGGAAAAGTTGGTAAATAACCCAGCAGGGAGCTTCACTCCACCACTCCCAAAAAACACCCAAACCAAACAAACCTAAGACAGGAGAAGAGGTGAAGCCTCATGAGAAGCTGTGCGAGGCAACAGGATGGATTATTTTTATTTAAAGCCAAGTTTGTAAAGCATCCTAAGATGTACATAAAAATAGGAATAGGGAGTGAACCCCTCACCACAAACCTTCCTCTCTGTTCAGCCCTGATGCATCCCAGCTCCCATCTCAAAGCCAGAACGCGTTATCGAGACGAGCTCAGGCTGTTCAAAACCCCCTCCAGACACAAAATAAGCCCGCGAAAACTAAAAAAAAAATCAGGAGTATGAGGTCTGGGGGTGTGAGGACGCAGAACCAGAGGGTCCTGGGGCCACACGCACCCCGCGAAGCCCGGGAGGGCCGGTCCCAGAAGGTGGCATCAGCGCGGCCGTGATTTATGGAGGGCAGCAGGAGGAAACACGGCCAGCGCAGTGGGGCAGCTCCCGGCTGGAGACTGGACAAAATATAATAAATATATAG
>NW_010191859.1:0-416 GCF_000695765.1 Mesitornis unicolor | reverse complement strand
TCTGCTTTGTTAATGCTTGGCACAGAAAAAGAAAAATTTTTCTTTTCAGTGTCCTCTGGGTCCAAAGGAATTGTAAAAAAGCAATCTTTGAGACTGATTATTAACAAATCCCAATTTTTAGGAATCATACTCGGAGATGGCAAACCTGGTTGCAATGATCCCATCTCTTCAATCACTTCATTTACTTTTCGTAGATCGTGTAAGAGTCTCCATTTCCCATTCTTTTTAGGTATGACAAATACTGGTGTGTTCTAAGGACTCATAGTTGCGACTATGTGACCCTGATCTAATTGTTCTTTTATTAGCTGTTTTAAGATTTCAGCCCGATTTGCAGTGAGTGGCCACTGATCTCTTCAAACTGGCTTTCCACCTTAATTTCAGCAATGGTCGCTCCTCAATGGCCGCTGCTAAAAATT
>NW_010191858.1:16689-17542 GCF_000695765.1 Mesitornis unicolor | reverse complement strand
TTCTCCCAGCTCTCCAAGTGTGGGTCTTGGTCTGCTTGTTTGCTGAGGCACAGGGAGAAAAAACCAACTCATCAGAGCCGCACGTAAGCTACAACTGCGGCCCGCGCTGGAAAGCGCTACCACAAGGTGTCTTCGCAGCTATTCTGTTGCACCTTCTCTGGAGCTCTGATCAGTTTTTTAAGCTTTTATCCCCTCTACCTGGATTGTAGCAGCCTGGAAAAGCCAAGTTTGCTTTGATTAAATCAGAGAGTTCAATCTTCACATCTCCTAAAATCAAGGCAAGTTTTGCCATTGGTTTCAGCAGAGTGAGGACTACTATGAGCCTTTATTTCTGTCACAGGATGTCACCTCACAGCCCTCCACTTCCAAGCCCTGAGGCACATGGCTATAGCTCTACAACAGGGTTTTTGGCCAGACACATATTTTTTTAAACAGTAGTGGTCCCATCATCCACTTTCTGGTCCCTCACTGGCTCCTTGTGCTGTCTGGACCACACTCTGAACGCACTGCCCAAGAGCATGGCACTGAGAAGGATGCAGCGCTGAGCAGGCGTGCTCTGCGGGATGGGATCTGACAGACACTGTGGCCAGGCAGCTCCAGCCAAAATGGGCTCGTGAGAAACTAATCAGTCTCTAGCAGAAGTGTTGCTCTTTCTCCTCATGTCCTAATAGGTGGGCTTGCTTAACAGAAGCAACAAAGGAGCAAAGCTCCGGCAAGCAGGACTTCAGGAACTGGCAGGAAAGAACATGCTGACAGAGTCCACAGGGGTCACTGAACCTCAGCCTGCTCACTGCATCGTCCCCAAAACAGCTCAGAGCTCCCACTGAGCAACAGAAAAAACAACACCACGCAA
>NW_010191858.1:8801-16658 GCF_000695765.1 Mesitornis unicolor | reverse complement strand
CCTGCTGTGTGGGAAAACAGCGCTGCAGTTTCTAGAGGTATCCACCACACATCTTCGGTCCCTGAGAACAGGGGCTCCTATCCAAGTGACCACATCTCCAGTCTCCAGGAAGCAGCAGGGCCAACTCTCACACCAAACGGCTCTTGAGGTTACAGGAGCATTTCAGTTTCCATTTAAAGGGAAAAGCGCACTTGTGATCCTCACGGTCACATGGAAGAACTGACTGCTAAAGGAGACAGAACTACAAAGGAAAAAAAAAGTACCTCAGGTTGTTTGGGTTTTTTCAAATCCCAAAACAGAGAACAAACTCGTGATTCTGCAGTACCTGGCCAAAGGCTTTTACTTGTGATAGGCTTCACTGAAAACATTTACATGAAAACCACTAGAAAGAACTAGGTGTTTATTACTGAATGGCACCTTGTGCTGGCATCTGAGAGCAACAGCTTCTGAGAGAAGATATTTTAAGAACTTGGTTTAAGAACTTGAGAATAGCAGAGGGGTTATATGGGGAGGGGGACTGGAGGAGGGGAAATAGGGCCAAGCGAGTAGATCAGGTCATGCTAGGTGTCTTTCCACAGGTAAACTGCATTAAGCCAGACTTCACGGCCAATTTAGAGGTGACCTACAAAGCCCACACGAGTTTTTAGCCTTGGCTTTGACAGATACAAAAGGGTTGCAAGTTGCACGTGCATTCTTCAAGAGGGTTTTGCATTTTTAAACTAGAAATACTCGGGACAGCAAGGATGGTAGCCCCTGAATTTGCTGGTAAATTCCTTGGAGATGCAGAGAACTAAGGAAGGAATATGCTTTGTCTTCAATCAAAACCATCAAAGAGACTTCACCCTGAGCGCACTCTGCCACCTCAGCACCTCACATGGACTGTTACCAAAAATGTCACACTCCTGTTCCCTTTTTGTCATGTAGGCTTCATTTTCTAGGGGAGCAAGAGGCTACAATCCTCCTTGTTCTTCCATTGCTCGGTGTCTTTCAGGAGAAAGAAGTCAAAGAAAACTTCACTAACAGCAAAAAAAAATAAACAGAAATCTAGCTTTAAGAAAAGGAAAAAGGAAAAAGGAAAAAGGAAAAGGAAAAGGAAAAGGAAAAAGGAAAAAGGAAAAAGGAAAAAGGAAAAAGGAAAAGAAAAAGAAAAAGAAAAAGAAAAAGAAAAAGAAAAAGAAAAAGAAAAAGAAAAAGAAAAAGAAAAAAAGAAAAAGAAAAGCCCAACCTTTTTTCCCATGCTCCTCTGGGCACGGCAAAGACACAGGAATGGGCACAAGCCTAGCATTTTCCCTTTGCAGGAAACCCTTGCAAGTCACAGCAAGCAGGATTAAAAGGAAGAAATCCCCCGTCACAGCCATGGCACTGAGGGATTCTCAGGTGACTCTTGTGTCTTTTAGGGACTTTCCTTTTTCTGCCAGTTATCTGTACTGAGTCTAAACAGCGACACCAAGGAGAGCTCACCCCAGCAATGACACGGAGGGACAAGAGGACAAGAGCCTGTTAGCATTCCTAGAACATCCAGCCTATTAAAAAAAAATGAAAAAGAAAAAGAGGTGGGGGGGGGGAGAGAAAGAGAGAGAGGAAAAAAGCCCACCCTGGGCCTGCACATTGCGGCTCAGCGCCATCTTGATGTCCTTGACGCGTGCCGATGGCGTGGAGGCGGCTGGCACCAGAACAGCCCAAGAGAAGGAATGAGAGGCCAATGGAGATTTATGTGAGGAGAGTGAGATGGACAAGGTAAAATTGTCAGGAGGAGTTGTTAGAAAGTAAAATATATTGTGACAATTCCACTCCTGCCGTTCATCAATAAACTGACAGATCATTTAGTGTCAATTAGGAGTGATAGATGGACAAGTCCCCATGATCCTGGGCCAAAATTAATGGCTGGGAGGGAGAGGGTGATTGAAAATGACGGCTGACATTGAGAGGAAAGTCCTGAAGGTCCCCAAGGGGCCATTACTTGCCTCATTCCCTTGCAGATCAATGCAGGGACAAACCCAAAAACAGACACTTCAAGACAAAACTTAATCAGACTTCCTTTTCTTTCTTCTCCTTCTAAGTTGTGCCCCCTCACTTGGCAGCCTGGATCCTTTGTGCCTATGCTCTTCTCGCCACGAGGACATCCACAGATGGCTGCAAGATGCAGAGTGACGCTGCCATCTTCCCCGCAGCCAGGAGCCTGGCTCTGCTCCTACCATGGCAGTGTCACAGGGAAGCCCAGCCCGAGATTTACCTCAACACTGCTGGACTGGGAGTAGAGGGCAGGAGCAATGACACAAGCTTCCCCCTACCACGTCAGACAGAGAAACTCTTGAGCACTTTACTACTCCCACTTGCAAGACAGGGATGGCTAAAGCTTCTATAAACCAGGCACTCTCAGGGGTCATTTCATACCGATGCAACACAAGATAGTTTAAGACCATATTTTTAAAACAGGAGGTTTTTAACTTTACTTCCCTCCAGAGACCCTGAATCATAAAACCCCTTAATCTCTTAAATAACTTTTCTCCAGCTCCAGGGTGCAATCTCACCATTGTCCACCCTCTGGAGCCCTAAATGATACTGACACAGAAGCTGGGTTACCCTGCTCTAAAGGTCACCCTGACTACATCCCCTTCCTCCCTCCAGGCCGTTAATACTCGCCTTCTTGTTAAATGCATTCCTGGACGCTGTACCACCACTTCTGTTCCAAAATACTTCAGCACTGTAATTTTCCTAAACAAGCCCTGATTATTCCAACCCTGTATGACCGACCAGGCAGGAAGGATACATTTCAGTTGTGGCTGCAGAACCCGTTGCTAAACTGCCACGATCCCTGTAGAAGAAAGGAGGTACACGTGCAGGCACTGGAAGGGACGTCCTACGGAAAGCAGGACTCGTGTTTGCTTGCAGGGCCACCTGGAACAAACTGGTTTTATTCCACAATAACCCCAGCTGCTGCCTGCAGAACCGTGTGAGTTCTAAGGGGCTGATCACGGGGAGATTTTGAGGCCAAAGGGACCAAGCACCCAAGTAAACTGGAAGTGTCCCAAGAAGCAAAGAAATAAAGATACTAACAGGGAGAAAAATGGAAGAAATTCTCTAAGGAAAGTCAGATAGATGGGATCAGCAGAAACTGGGATTAAATGGATCCTGGAAGCACCTCTCCTTTGTCAAATCCTCACCAGTAAGCAAAACTGAATTCCCTTTTCCTTTTCCCATTGGCAGGCACTTCGTGTTTCTTCTTTCTGATGCATGAGATAACCTGACAATAAACCTCTGCTTTGCTTGTCACAAGTGTCAACACTGATGTCATTAAGGACATCAGCACAGCCGTCAGAATGGCACTTGGGCTCCATCCAGTGGTTAGAGAGCTGCTTCTCCAGCAAAACCAGCTGTAATTACTATTATTTATGTACTCTCAGCGGGGCACTAGGCCCCAAGTGGCTGCCTAGGTTCTTGGCTGGTCTAATACTGGGGGTAGAATATTGCTGGGGCAGCGATGGGACTGCCTCTTCTCAGAGAGCAAGTCTTCTCTCTTGAGCACAAATGTAAATAAATACAGCAGATTCAGGTGCAGAGGGCCCCGTCAGAAAGGAAAGAAGACTCTTCGTTCACTGATTTGCACCATTTATTTGCTGACTGCAGAGGACAGGTCTGATGGCTTGCTCAGATGCTTACCTGCAGTCCTCATCATTATCTACATTTACAAAATGGGACTCCTAGCAATGACGGCTCTTCTACGGAGGTGCTGGGAGTCCAAAGTAGCCTTTCCATGCTTGACTTTTAAAAACTTATCAGTAAAAGACGGGATTTTGATAGTTCTCAGGAATTTCAATATCTGACACTTGTGGACGCTATGGGAACTCATGATAAAATATCTTGCTTGCACACCATCTGTGCAAATTACTTTTAAAACCGATTACAGGCTGGAAAACTTTAAGGGTCTTCCTTTTCTTCCTATCTTGCAATAGTCTGAGAGAGCACTAAGCAAATGGAGAGAATCAGCAAGATGGTGAGAATATTTGCAAGTTTACTTTTGGTATGACAAGAGCTGGGCAGGTAAGGGACTAAGGGAGCAGCAAAGGTAGGAAAACAGAAAAATAGGTTGCAAATGAAACTATACTCTAACATGTGCCAAATGGCAACACAAAGAACAATTTCAAGTGATCTTTTCACACCGATTAAGACTTTGAACTAGAAATACAGCAGGAAGGAGTTTAAGTATCCCTGCAGGAAAAGCAACAAGTGTGCAGTTCAACTGGCTGAATCTGTCAAGAACAGAACTAAAGGCTTCACCTCAGATGGGGAGAGAATAACACGTAAATAGCTACAAGACAGATCATTTCACAAGTGGCTGCAGTATCTCATCTGACCCACAATACATTTGCACAACACAGAAAATCTAACTGTACCCACTCTGCTCATCCTTCCCAAGGAAAAATAAATCACAGATTTAAACACTATCTGTTCTGAAAACCGAATTACTTAAAGCACTACAGTTCCCAAGCGTGGACTCAGTTACACTGGCAGAAAAATGTTTATACCCACATCAGATATGTCAGTGTTATTCTAACTACATCTACTCTAGTGAAATTGGAGCAAATTAACTTCACGGGCTTCCAAACTGAGTCAGTGGTTGAAGAGCTGCGGGGAGATAAAGCCTGAGAAAAGAGAAACACCAAAGCTACAGCAGCACTGGTATGACATCAGCCGATGACTCAGACTTTTCACATGAAGGCTTTACTCTGGGCTATGTCACACAGACAGCCTTACAGGCCAGCATCTCAGACTGTTCGAAGGGAGAAAAAAGAGATCAGCTTGGGGATAATACACAGCTGAAGGAAAGAAAAGACAGGGGAACTAGCTGCACAAAATCCTTGTATGACCGAAGAAAGACAGAACAAACCTCGCCTTCATAAAACCTATCCCATAAAAGCTCTTAACATAAATGAGAAGAATACTGTCAGATGTGACAAGATATCATATGCATGACTGAGCAAGGGGCACATCTTCATCTCATTTCCCACTGTGCAGGGTCTCACAGGTAGAAAGGTCTGCAGCCCCCATCTCCTGTTCTGCTTCTTCAGCTGAATCGTGCCCAACCTCATACGAGTGTTTACTCCACACACCTGCTTCAACTGTAAACCACGCAATTGGGATGCTGAAGAAGCACCACTGATAGCTCCAAATCCATCAGATGAGGCTAATGTCAAACCGTGGAAAACATCCTAAAGTAGCACACGGCGCAGTGCTGTTACATTAGGAACCTGGACACTCCTTCAGAGCACATCAGGCGCAGCCCTGAATAACTGTATTACCTCCCACCCAGCCCCTCTCCTAGCCACCAACTGCAGAATCTATTTCTCCTAAACAATGCAGTTCACCCTTGTTCTCTACTATCACGTTTCCATAAAGCTTCTGCTTGATTCTACAAAGATCTAAGGTCATTGGTGGCATTTTTCTATAACCCTGAGGTGGGTGCATCTTTGCAATGGCAACTTTAGCTGCAGCCAGCCTATAAAACCAGTATCAGAGTTAAGCTGAAGAACAGAAGGATTTCAGTCTGAGATCTTTATTCCTTTGCTTTACTCCAGTCCCCAGATTTTCAGCACATTTATTCTTCAGAGACAAACAGAGAGTGGTAATTTTCCCAGAAAAGTACTGTTTTCCAGAAGGACTACACCAAAATAGAGACCACCTTTCTCCCCTCCCAAGAAATAATGACTGTGTAACAGGTTTCTGGATGACCTGTCCCATTCCCAGGGTTCCAGTAAACAAGGAATAAAACACCACATAACTTTACAGCTTGAAAAATAACAACCAGCTTGAAACCAAGTTATCTTCTCCCAGTCTAAACTGTCCTTTGGTTTTCATACCCATTCTGTTACCATGTCCAGATATTCCCCTTCCCTTAAATGTCCTTCATAAACATCAGGCTTCTCACCCTACACTCTACAACTTGTATACTCTTTTCCTCCCATCTCTTCTTGCTGACCAGGTCCATCCATCTCCATTATACCATAACCCCATACACACATAAACATTGACAAATTTCACCTTTACTGTCAAGGCTGATCACTAAATCCCAAAGTGTTCATTGCATTCTTGTCAGTGGGACACCGTCATGTGTCACTCTCCTGGAAAGGACGCCACCAGTCAAATCCCTTCTTCCCAGCTCCTGCATTTAACATGGTTATGATGTTCTTGACTCCTTCAAGTTACTGTACCAGGTAAGGAAGACACTGCCTTTGTCTGACAGCGACATGTGCACAATTCTGAGCCCAGCCAGGCCAATGTACAAAGAGCATTCGCCAGCCAAACAAAGCACGAGCAATATTCCAACACTATTTGAGACACAGACCATCTACAAGATCCAGAAAAACGGTTCCAATGCCTGTGACAGCAAAGCCCAATTAGTGATGTTCACTTAATCCATGCCTAAGCCCCTCTTAATAAGGAAAGAGCTGCAGACTCACTTGGTAGATGCCGATACAGAGTCATCCGCCCAACCTCCTTGCCGGCGTGGGGGTTTAGGTGGCGGACCCTTTAACAAAGAGAAAAGACACGTCACAGCCAGCTCCAGCCAAGGCAAGTCAAGCCAATTGAGACACCAGGTCCACACATACTAATATAACACTTTACCAAATAACAGATGGAGAGACTGTTTAGAATTTATGGAGAAAAAGGAAGAAAAACACCGCAGGACAGGTTTTTAAGTGTCTCTGTAAGCAAAAGGTGTATCTCTCTGATCAGCATCTTGACAAGTTTCAGGTCTGTGTGCCTTTGACTTGCCCACGACACACAGTACAGTAGCAGACTGATGCACAGAGGATGTGGTCTCCTAAAAAAATATGGTTCACTGGGAACTGGTTCATTACTGCTACCCACATTTCAGTGGGGCTACCATGCTACATGCTTCCTAGGGTACAAGTCAGTCAGCACGTTTTAGATGAGGAATTTTTCCTGAAAGGTGTCTGCTTTTGTCCACTGCCTAGAATAAGTCAGATGCCAGGTTCAGATACAGCCAGCCATATCAAGCACCTCTAAAGTTAGGTGAGGTGAATCCCACCACTGCCACTGCTGAGATGCTAAAGGAGAAGTTCATCTGGAGCTTAAAGACACTCCCTGCTATTTTCTTGCATGCTCTTGTGTGGCACTCTGCCACACAGCAAGAGAAAACAGGAATTCAGCTTGGGGCTTTTGATGGGAATTTTCAAAGAGCAGGGCCACAAATTCCCACCCTGTGGGAGCTGCCCGCTGCCTTTTGCAGTTCTGGGCTCAGTTTCCCTTGCCTGAAGCACCTCATCCAGCAGTGGCTTCAGTGTTTTGCACGCCAGGCAGTGGTGAAAGCGGAGGGGTAAGGTGAACCCAGTGGGTGAATTTCAAGTTTCTATAGCTTGCAATTGACGGTGCCCAGTGAGGGAAGATGGGTTACAGGGATCTCTGAGGGGACCATCACGAGAAAGGATGATTGGGTAAATTATGTCCCCAAACAAGGGGAAATGGTAACTGCAAAGGAGTCTAAGCTGGAGCAACGGTGGGGGGACAGGTGACTCCCTCAGCTTTTATTAAGAAAGGGAATGAGCTGGTTGACCCCCTGAGGATTTTTGACTTGACAGAGGGGACCTTGCATGTGTGGTGGGGTCAGCTCTGAGCCAAGGCCAAATTACCTCTTGCCATAGATGAGGAAGGGGCTGAGCTAACCTCTGATGGTAGGGGTCTGCCGTGTTTATTTCTTGAAGCAGGAGCATTGTTTGTGAGTGTGGGAAATGAAGAGACCCTGCCAGGGGCAGCCGCTGCCTGCTGCAGGGAGGGGGCACGACCCTGCATAGCTCCCTGATAGGAGCAAAAATAGTCATCATCCAAAAATAAACA
>NW_010191858.1:0-8788 GCF_000695765.1 Mesitornis unicolor | reverse complement strand
GAGGCAGGAGCTGCAGTCCCAAAATACCAGCTTTCTTCGGCAAAGGGAGCACAGGAGGGCAGAGGGACAGGCAGGGAGCGTGAAACGCAGGAAACAGCCTCCTTATATGGGCTCATCCGCAGGGGACAGAGCTCAGTCGACTGGAATGACCATGTCACAGAATGTGAAGCCTTCAGGGGCCCAAGTGAATGGAGTTTTCTGATCTTTAAATGATTCCCCCAGATTCTTAAGATGCCAAACCAGAGAAGAGGCTACAGTGCCAAAAAAGGAGCATTTTGAATTCAGTTGATCTGGACACACCCAGAGCTCAGGAAAAAGGGGAAAAACACACCACATATGGGCGTGCATGCCCACATAAACATCCCTATTCCCATTACACACACCCCTACCTCAAAAACACACTCCCTCCCACATGGATCCTTCCCATGCAAACAGCCCTCTACCCTCCTCCCCTCACACCATCCCCCAGATAGCAGCGGGCCAGTACAGCCTCACAATTCCTAACAGACGTGCACAGAGTTACACAAATGTCATCAAAGAACCTGGGCCAAAAGGCTGAGAGAAAATTCAGCATCTCCAGGGCATTCCAATGCACCTGCAGTTTAATTCCTTCACATCAAAACTAGCCTTCAGATCAAAGATATCTCAAGCTGGGCACTCCAGATCAGAGGGTGATGAGAATGACTGCCCCAGCCTTTGCACGGGGTGTGACTCCACCACATCTGGGGGTTTGAGTCCAATGTCTTGCCAACGTTACAACGTCTTCCCATGGATCACACACACCAGGCAACCCTGAATGTCTGTCAGACCCTGAAAACACCTCACATATACCTATAGGTCTGTTATTCCTCTTGCAATAAATCAGGTAATTCTTTTTGAACTGCCCACAGGAGCACCAGCAACAGGAAAGGCAATGTTAACTGTCAGCTGAGGATAAATAGCTTTTCTTTGTTAGTTGCCTGGAAAGTGCTGTAATAAGGTCACATGCCACATGCACTTTTGTCAAGTAAATAAACTTACCTTCATACACTTTCACATTTCCAAAACCTCAGCATAATTTACAATTGAGAAAGCAATGTCGTGCATCGCCATAATACGGTGACAGGTAGGGACGTCGCAGCTGCAAGCAAGAGCTTGAGGCAGAAAGCGGTAAGAGTGTCAGTCTCGGAGGCAGCCGAGCAGAAACAGAGGACGTGGTTCTTCTGTAATGGAGCAAATGCGCTCCTCAACACACCTTTATGGTGAATAAGACTGAGGCCTTTAAATGACCAGAACTTGTTGGTACCTACGTGTTACATCTTGGGCAAGATTTTTATGTATGTTCCCAAATGCAAAGCTAAGCTATACACCCAAACAGTTTGGTGTTCAAAACACTGAGGTTCCATCAGCCCCTGGCAGTGTTTTCTCTCAGCTCTCACTGCTCCATCTCCTTCACACCACTAACTAACCACTTGCTTGCTGTGGCTTGCTTTTCCACTTAAGTTTTGTCATTTATCTTCTGAAGATTACCTTGGTTTCTGCTAATTGTCCACTTTATCAAGAAACATTGCCATGTCTGGGCCTTTTATTTTAATTTTTTCTCAGAAAATCAGTCCACAATGGCACTTTTCCAGTACTCTACCTTCTTCTTTATCTGGAGTCAGACCCTTTCTTATCAGACAGATGTAGAACTTTAATTTGGCTTCCCCATTAAGGCTGTAATTTCCAGGCTACTTGTCAAATCATGTCTGCACTTCTAAAGGTGCTGCTTGGATGTTGTTTCCTTCATGGAAGCAACTGCCCTGTGTGTCTCTGGATCCTGAGGGTGTAGCAAAGTTTCTTTAAGGACCTACCATGACACACGCAGATTATGGACACGTTCGGTCCCTCAGATTCTCAGGCGGGTCTGGAAATATGGATTAATTTACCTTCATCAACATGACAACTCCTCTGAAACCGTGAACACTCTGTGCAGGGAAGCAGGGACTCAAATGACATTGTCAGCATGCAACAGAGGACACGCAATTTTTCTGACATGTAATACATCTCCTCGAATGTGTGGGCTCTATGTTCTGCCCAATATATAAACACTCTTGAGATTTTATGCAGTATGTAGGTGCCTTGTTTTTATCCAATATTGACCAGGGAGCAGAAAGAAAGAAGTACGGCCAGTCTCAAGTTTCCTCTTCTCCAGCAAGTTGCCTGAGGCTCCCCTGACTGAGGAAAAACAAATCTCCACGAACAGGCCTGATGAATTAATTTTGACTGCTGCCAATTAAGGAGCTGTAAATCAAATAGCCCCACTGCTTCCAAGCAGCCACATAACACTTACAAACTGTGCCGATCTCAGAGCATATATAATATCAAAAAGGGCTCAATTCCCAGATCTATGCAAGCCTTGGCTTTTTGCAAAGAACAGCCCATCTCCGCTGGCCTTCTTTATCATGTCCACAGGCTGTTCAAGTAGTGCATCTGATTTTAATGAAACCCCTCCAAGGACTTCTGCATGTCATAAATCCCTAGTAGAAAATACTGGATTTTCTTTCATCCACAAACTGTTCTTCTTCATGGTCACTGACCTTCCTTTACAAGGGCAAGTGCTACTGAGACAGAAGTTCTTGTGGGGTTTTAAATACTCTGTCATCTTCACAGAAGGTAAAGGAGCAGCTCATATTGTTAAAGAGCAACCAAAAATTTATTCCCTAAAACAATAATCAGCTACCTAGTCAGCTTACAAACACACCTGCTAGGAAAGCTGTCAAACTGCAGCATTTGGCACCTTAACCTGTCTCAAAGTGACCGAAAAACAGTGAAGCAGCACATAATGACCTGATTCTCTGAGCAAGGGGCTACTGGGTACAATCCTTTCACAACCCACAGCTGCAGGGCAGTGCCCCTCCAGCCCTCCTAGGCATGAACATCTCTCAAACAGTTTGCTACTGCCCTGTGCTACGTACTGTCAGACGTGTTCCCATCCATCTCCTCCACTCCTACAGTTCTTTTGCTGTCTTCAGGTGGATCCAGGAGCACTCAAAGCATGAAATAAATGTGTGGGAAAGGAAAGGAAAAGCTTTTAATAAAATAATTTTTTATGGGATTGTCCCTAATCCACATCAAGGTAGCCAAGCAGGGAGGATACTACCAAAAAGGCTGGAAAACATGGCAGACTAGAAATGCTATTTCAGTAGATGTCATCAAAAGGCTAGCAGATAAGCTCAGAAAGCTGAAAATAACTGTTCTGCTGGCCAACCACTTGGGGTGCACGGGAGAGAGGCAGCGCAAGGCCTTGGGGAGCTCCAGGCCGTGCAGTGCTAGGGCTCACACTGGGGAAGTTGGCCTAATTAGGGAACAAAAGTTCAGCTGCATTTTTTAGATTCCTCTTGGAGAATCTGGCCAACTTCCAGCTGAGCGGTCCCCAGGAACAGGCTGGGAGTCCAGCATTTCTACAAGCAACCAGAAGACCACTGGAAAAAAAGAAGCAATCCCTGTAAAATGGAGGCAGGTAAAAAAGGCAGTGCTTCCTTAGATGCTGGTTCCCTTTGGTGGAAGGTGTTGATTAGCACAGTGCATGAATCCAAACAGATGACAGAAACTCTGGGACATGGAGGGACAAATTCAGCTCGGCCCAGGACAAGCATGCAGATGAGAAGGCATTCTCAATGTGCAACAACTATGGGAAATTCTGCCTCAGAGAGCCCTCCCAGGTTCTCAGAGATGCCAGTCACTTCAAGGGCTATCTACTGCCAGTCCATCCCACTCCCAGTTGCATGCCTGAGAAGGCAAAACCCTGGCAACACGCTGTACACAAAATGCAGCTAGCCCTTGGTGAGAACTCTTCTACAAGCTGAAGGTCATAGCTGGGGAACGGGATGCTAGAGAAGAACACCACAGTCAGATTGCAGTATCTTTGGGAACAGGACATTTTTGACCCAGCCACACACCAACACTCTCGAGATTTTACTACAATGCAAGTTGTAGATAGAAAAAGGGCTACAAGGGACTGGATCACAACTATACATGACTTCTTAGGTCATGGACTCTCTGAACTAGAGTGGCTGGACACTGCCTAAACCACTGGGATTATTTTTACACAGATAAGGTCCCCCAGTAAGCACCCACCTGAGTGCAGCCAATGCTGGGCTCCTCAGTCACACATTTCTAATTTTCAGAGGATGCGGGGAGAGCACCTGGGGGGTGGCTGCTGTGCAGATCCAGACCAGACCAGACAACGGAATGAGAGTTTGGAGCTGGGTGCCAACCACTGTGCGAGGGCAAGAACTGGGTCAGGAAAATACCGCTCTGATTAAACGCCCTGATCGTATCAAGCCCCAGGCCATGTCTACACCACAGGTGCAGACACACCTGCAAGCAGGATCCATGTGAGTCAGCTCGAGCCTGGAAATGGCCTAGTTTTAGGTACTTCTGGTAGCCAAGCTGGTACTTCCCCAGGTACAGTGCAGGTAGCTTCTCACCAGAGGATCTCTACATCATTCTGCACTATATTTTAGGGTGCAAATACACTCACTCAGACAACCCCACTGAACTGGGCAACCTTGCAACTTAAGTCCACAATTGGCTTCACATTTCAGGTACTTAAAATGTTTTTATCATTGTTCTTCCAACAAACATTCATTGAAAACAACTGTTCTTTGTATGTTGTCTATACCTAAAAAGCAACAGCCCATTTTCCACCCAAACTGTTTTAAAAGCGCTGGGAACTAGAACTACAGAAGGGCTTGGTTGCCCCTTCTGGAAAGACCAGATCCTCAAAGCCTCTTTCCAATTGTTACCTTATGTATGTCATCACTCAAACTTTGAGTGACAGAGAGCCACAGAGGTCAGCATTCACCTAGCTAAGAGTCAGAAATCAGGTGCCCTCCCTGTGTTAATCCATGAAGGACCTTCAGACCACCTATGGCATGTCTACCAAAGCACAACTAGACACAAGGTCCCAGCTGGACTCTTTAGGACTGGAACAGATGTCTTCCCACTCAAATGTTGTTGCCTTAGTTAGAAAGTCCTTCCCTGTAGGCCAAAATTCTTTCAGTTCCATTCGCAAAGTAGAGCGGCTGCAGGAGAAAGGACTGAGAGGCTTCTCAGACCCAGAACAGCTCAGAGCTTTGTCATTAAATATAATATTCTCTAAGGAGGTGGGAAACATTACTTGATACATCTTTCAGGAGGAAGGGAACAATAAAATCAGTATCTTCCAGCTTGGAAAGGAAATGGTTTAATTTTTAAGTTTCTGTATAAAGTGTGTGGCTTCAACATCAAAATGAACACCTCCATCCCTGGAGGTCCCTGAAGGCAAGGAAAAGCCCTGCTCCACTGCTGAAGGCTACAAAAGACCAGGACCTTTCACACAGGATGGGGACCAGGATCACTCACTGCTAGTGCAGGGCTCTCAGAATGGGGCCAGAACTCCACGAAAGGACAGGGTTTCAGACACACTGCAGTCTATGGCCATTCTTTACCCCCTGTGGATCTGTGTTTAGGGAATCCCCACAGTTCTTCTGCATAAAGCTCTAGCTCTCCTTTCAGACAGGGACTAAAGCAAACTAGAGAGGGAACTTCTTCAAGTCACCAAAGCAAAGCCAGGAAGAGAACCCAGCACAATCCTGGCTCACAGCCATGTTCATACTCCTCCTGCCTATTCTGCCTCTGCAAATTAACTGAGATATTAGGATCCACCCTTTATTATACCATTGACCAGCTTTACAGCCTTTGGCAAAATGTCCCAGGCAGCCTCGGAAGGTGCAGCCAAATGAGTGATTCAACTGGCAAAAATTCAGATCCAAGATGAGTGGTTTGCCAGGGGATGCAAAACAAGTCTCAGAGCAGGCAGATGGCTGGAGGGCAGGACTTGCAGGTACGTTCACATCGACAGCCCAGATGGGGCTGTTTGCGAGTATTCAGGCAGCCACGAGGTATCTTCAGTGCAGCAAGAGGAAAGGGAGCAAATCCAGGAAGAGTTCAGATTGTAACACTCAGCACAGCCCAGAGGGAGTTCAGAGAAGGGTTACATGAGCCATCAGGGGGACGAAGGGGCCAACTTCGGACAAATGATTCAAGAAGCCAAGTATTTCAGCTTGGCCAGGCAATGACTAAGGGAGGGATATACTGCAATAAGATTTGGATCATACTTTATAGTATAAAGTTCCACTAATAATTAGTTTGGAAGAGAGTAACGATACAATTAAGAGAAGTTTGTAAGCATATAGTATTATGAGTAACAAACAGCTTACTGACAGATTTCTCAACACCCACTTAACCATTTTGTTACTCTTCACAGGCATTTACAAATGGAAAATACTATAAAGTGTGACTGTGATGCTTAAGAGCATAAGCCTGAATGAAGAGTACAGTAATTAACCAAACAAGAGGGGTTTCAAAGCAGGGATCACCTCAAACTAAGGAAAATCTCCTTGCCAGACACCATTGCATAACATCCCCGAAGCAACAACAATTGCTCATGCGGAAGAGTCACATCAGTTCAGTTATTTTAATGAAATTCAGCAGCCAGGAGCAAGGAGGTGCCTGTGGCATGTGACCAACCACCACTCAGTACAGCAGACCTTGGGAATCAATGATTTAGGGCACTGCAAGGAGGTGGAATTAGTTCCAGTGAAATGACTGTAAGGACTGGGTCCAGTGGGGGAGGGGGAAGTTTAGATCAATTATCAGAAAAAAATTCTATAGGGTAACCATTCCCCAAAACTATACCCACCTGTGGTAGGTCTCTTTGCCTGATAAATGGAAAAGTGCTCTGGGCATAGTCCTGAACCATCCATCACTGACGAATAAACCCAGTGGATCTTTCCTACAATATCATCTCTAGCACTACCCAGAGAAAACTGAGCTAATCTGAATAGTCTTGACTCCTTGTGAGGAACATACCCTTCTGAGGCCAAAATTAATGAGATGGGTGATACAGGTTTCTTTTCTGGGCTTTAAATTTCACAAATGAATTTACTATGCTACCAGTACTGGGCTGGTGCTTCAGCAGAAGGAATTATGAATATAGGAGAGGACTCTTTAATTGTCTAACATACACAGAGGGCAGCTCTAGCCAGGAAAAACTGGGCAACACCAATTCCATGGTTTGGAAGAGTACAAGACAATTAGCCCAAAGACTTTAACAGAAACAGGTACTGGTTCTCAGGGTGTTCTGAACAGCACCACCCTGGCTTCAAATGCCAAATGAATGCTGAGATGTGTTTTAGCTTTGCTGCAGGGTGAGAAAGGATGTGCGTATTCCTTTTCTCTGTAAAACAGGGGCCATCCTATTAACCACAGATATCAGCACTCCAGTGCTGGTGCAATAAAAAGGAAAGACTCACAGAAAATACAAAGGCACACATCCTAGTTACTACTGGCTGGCCTTCTCCTCTGGGGCACCAGCAAGACTTCACCATCCCTGAAGACAAGTTTTCACGTTATAGGAGCAAGCTAACCATACTGGACAGCAAATCTAGGCTCAGTCAGCCTTTGTAGTCTATTAGCTAATTGCTGCCCTGACTTTTAAATGAAAATAGAGTATCTTTCCAATGGCCACATACACAGCTGTGACCTCAGAAAAAGATGCAGCAGCTGATAAGAGCAGTCGTTACAATGATAATAAAAAAACCTGTCAACGACAGGAATAGAGGATGCAGGAAAGGCACTGCATCTGAGGCAAACTTTGTCTTATTTTTCAATACAGGAGTCCCCTCTTAAGGTAGTCTCCAGACACATGAATAGGTTAGTCCTACTAGTCCCCTTCAGAGTGGCCAGTATCTACCTAGAAAGCCTCTAGTCTTACATGGTCAACCTTTTCCTCAGGGTCTTCATCCTAGAAGGATCAGGAGGAAAAAAGAGAGAAAGAAGGTAAAAGGAAGAACTACGGAAGCCTGCACAAAATAGCTTGAAGACTTACATGACTGGGTGTCCTGCAGCACATGCTTTGCAACCTTATTCACTTGAACAGAGTACAAAGTTGATCCCACCACTGTAAGTTTTTATATTCACAGTCATTTATGCATGTACCAACTGTGATACTAAAAAGCAAGTCTGTTTGACTGCAATGGCAGGAAAGTCTGTCAGCAATCAGACCTTAAATAGTACGCTAAAGAAAAAAGACCCTACAAATGAGACTGAAAAGGGAACGGACTTAGCTCCTTCTCCCTATTGCATGGGAAAACCAAAATTATTCAGGTGTGTAGGACTCCAGAAAGATTTGTTTGTATAGATAGGCTCTGCATCCCTGCCAGAGGCCAGAAGTTATGCTGGACGGGTCATACTAGGGTTTATACACTGTAGCAGGCTGCAGCCCTTTTTTCAGGAGCTACTGTTTCTCAAGGCAACCTGAGATCCTCCACTGGGAGCAGGAGCTGTAGCAGTTCACCTACAACAGGCATAGCTGACCACAGTGTTAGCTTTAATAGATAGCACAGCAGCCTAGTAATCACTGTGAAAGTTGCAAACTGGTTGAGAACCTTTCTGATGAGCAGATGGCCAGCACCAGCAGTGGCAACAACCAGTTGTTAGGATCAAAATGCAAGGAGGAGGCAATTAAGAACTCTACGTTATCCTAGAAATTCCAGTGTTCAGAATCACTCAGGGAGAGAATCTAGGGTATCCCACAACCCTGCACCACAATTACGCACATGATGGCCGAAAATGCTTTTCTTCTGGATTGTATCATCTCTCCTGTGGAGCAGGATGTGATTCATAAATTGCATATATCTCTGCTTTGGTGTCTGAGTACACTTAGTGTCTGTGCTGCCATCTGCTCTCATGGTCTCACCATGACAGGAGCAGAGGGAGGTGA
>NW_010191857.1:626-8635 GCF_000695765.1 Mesitornis unicolor | reverse complement strand
AGCAGGACCTGCCTTTCCTGAACCCATGCTGCCTGGGCTTGATCATTTGGTTGTCCTGCATGTGCCGTGTGATGGCACTCAGGATGATTTGTTCCATCACCTTCCCTGGCACCGAGTTCAGACTGACAGGTCTGTAGTTCCCTGGCTCTTCCTACCGGCCCTTCTTGTAGATGGGCATCATGTTTGCAAACCTCCAGCCAACTGGGACCTCCCCAGTCAGCCAGGACTGCTGATAAATGATGGAAAGTGGCTTGGCAATCACTTCTGCCATCTTTTTTTTACATGTCCCATCTTTTGTCACCATAGTTGGTGAAGTGTAAATTGATCCATCATTAAAAAACTCAAAGTCCTGCCTGTGGCACCAGTCTCTGAATCAGGCATTGGTCTGCTGGCTCTTTCTGTTTATCGCCTCAGAATTCCCTGCAGCTGGTGGAATAGAGGAGAACACTACTTGTGCTCCAGATTCCTTAACCAGTTGTCCCAAGCCCTTGAAATCTCTCTTCATTGCTCTCAAACTACTTGTTGTAATCTCTTCACTGCCCACCTGAAAGACCACCAACGGGTAGTAGACATAGGATTTAACTAGGATAGGGAGTTTTTTCTGGATGTCCTTGAACCTGGCTCCTGGGAGGCAGCAGACTTCCCTGAAGAGTCATATGATCTTATACCAGTTTATTACTTTTTATTTTGTGATACTTTTGCAATTATAACTTTGAGAAAATTTCTTCAGAATTACCCATCCCATATACTCCTAAGCAAGGCAGAAATCTAGAAATTCAGTCACAAGGATTTTTAAATTGGTAGCTGTTCTCTTTTCAGATAGTGTTAAGAGTTACTGAATTAATCATCCAACTCTTTTTGGATAAAAAACCAAAATCCCATTATCGGTATATAAAAACATACAGTTAAAATTTCCTGAAAAATGATGTCACACATAGCCAGAAATTTGAGGGCTTTATTAATTCTTTTTTCATAATTGGAACACATTTACCGCATAATGTTAGCTTTTAAAGTTAAAAGAAAGTTTTTGAGGTGACAAAATTCCTCCAAGAATTCTAATTTTATGAAAAATTGCCAAAAATGAGAAAAGGAAGAATTGACACTGTTTAATGAACTCTTTGTAGGACTTGTAGGCAGGAATTTTAATACTGGCTACCTAATCTAGCTCTTATTGTGTAACTGACTGGGTCATCATAATCGTTTTATCTCTATATTAAAATCTGGTAATCCTGTTTTCTGGATTAAGTTGTGTATTTATTCACTAGTTTAGAAAAATAGCTATCACAATGCTTTCAGTGAACTTTGGTATTGTCTGAATACTTCCTGAGATTTTTCTGTTATTCACATCATACTTTATTTTATGACTTTTTATTTAACTATACTTGGAGATTTTCAAGAGAATTACAATGAAGGATAAATATATTCAGATTGTGAAAATATGACAATGAAAAAAATCAAGTAAGTCCACACAAACTGAAAAGATTACAGAAAAAAAGCCATTAGAGAGAAAAGAGACAAAAGGAAAGAAATAAACCCAAACAAAAAGGAAAAGATGAAGTAGGAAAATCTACAGTACTCAAACATACCAAAACCTATCACTTTTTACAAAGCAGTTTTCCATTTTTTCTTTGGATTTTTCTGTTTCTCACATAGCCAGCATGCAACTAACAGAAGTCTTTCCTTTATAGTGACAGTTTTTGTAGGACACTGAAAGTTGTCTTCATTTTAGTCTATTCAAATTCCCATTTCATTTTCAGTTTATAAATGTACATTCTTCACTATTTCCCCTAATTTCAGTGGTGGAAAGGTAGTTTAACTGAACTAGTCTAGGTTTATATCAGAGTTCTTCTCTGAATATGGTATACATTGATAAATATGTGGTTAATAAAAAGACAGTGAAGAGAAAGGAGGTGTGGGATGCAGTAGCATCCTTTAAAAAGGCACATAAAAAACCATAGTGAGAAGGAAGCTCTCTCTTTCTTGAATTAGGCTTTGGAAGTACAACACATTATTACTCTTTGTTTAGCATTCATAAGTAAGATGTTAAAAAAAAACCAAGCAAAAGTTTTCCATAAAGACTGTAATGTAATTGTAAGAGTTAGAGGTTTTCTAAATATTCTGCCAGTGTTCCTCTGGGATCATTTGGAACTAGTAGTTTGAGAAGTTTCTGGCTAAAAAGAATGTCATATTCTACATTTTGAAGGATCAGAGTCTACTTCACCCAGCAACATATACTGCATAGAGAAAGTAAGGGTGATCCTACACTGTAAATTTGAGATTACAATCCAAAAATTTAGGAAATTTTCAGAACATACCATTCTAAAGCCTCTCTGAATGTGAGAAGAGAATGCAAAAGGCCTTTTCATGTGTACTTTATTCTCATAAGATTTTGGATTATTCCTAAACAAATGCAGGATGAGAAAAAAATTGCTTCTACTGTGGAACCACTTTAGTTTAGAGGATCAAAAGTAGAACTGCACAATACCACCTAACTGTGCAACAGAGAAGAGAAATGAGCTAGTTAGAAAAGAAGACTTGCATATATTGTAAATTATTAAATATTTTCCTAGATACTAAATTCACACAGAAAGCATTTAGAATAAAACTACATTGCTAGTATCTGTATTTTACTTCAAAAAGGACACTGAGTATGATAATGAACAGGGTCACAAAAACTTGAATTTGCAAGAGAGTCAGAAACTGGATAATTTAATATCTAGAATTCCAGTAGCATATAACTCTTCTAGCCCCATGCTGAGCCTATAGGTCCACGTTGACTCAGAGGGAAAAGCAGTTCCTGCCAAACTACTGATACCATTCTCTATGGCACTTTAAGTTTCTTGTAGGTTACTGGATCCAGTAGTCTGAAGCGGTTTAGCTTCATAGATATAAAAATGTCAGAACCCTATGTAGTCTGATAGCAGGCCATTAGAGAACATAATGGTGACTTGATGCTAATTTTATATCTGCTATGACATCTCACCGAAAGTATTCTAAGCATTACTGCAAATTGCTGTACAATGGCTGATTGTTTCCAAGAAAGGAAATATAATTCTGAGATGCTGTGATTCACTGCATAACCTGTGCTGTTGTGAAATAAAGCAGTAAATATACAGAGGGGACGTGAAAGAGAATGTTAGAACACTTCTTTGCTCCTGGAATGCTGGTCAAGGTTTCAGTGAAAATGAAAATGTGTATATGTAAGAATAATAATGAGAAAATATAAATACTATTATAGATGAACTAATGCACTAGGCACCCAAAAAGCAAATGTATGTGGGTTATGAAGCACATCATCCTACATTTGCTAATTAAATAAACACTCTCTGGGTCACTAATTTATTGATAGAAAGACTTCAGACAGTCATTGGGTCAAAATTTATTTTAAATAAAAATTTAATTTAATCACATTTTAGAAAAAGTAGAAATGATAAGATATTAAGTGAACAATGGTGACAATGGACTTGAAGTTATAAACACAAAAATTTATTTGACTTATCTATAAAATTTACAAAGCAGTTATGTGCACATTAGTTCTTGATTAATAAATTTGAAGTTGCTTGTACTTGTATATAAATAATTAACTTTCAATTAAAAATTATTCTGAAGTCTTAGCTAGTAACATGTTTTTTTCAGGCTTTTCAAGGATTGTATGGTGTTTTCTTAGCCCGTTTCATAGAAGAATTACTTCTTCCCTAAGCTCTGGAAAATTTCACCCTTCATAGAAACTCAAAATTATTTCATCTAGCTATGCAGGAATACAACAATTTTTTTCTGTTCCTTGATACATGTTTTTTTGTTATGAGTCAAGGTTCTTCAAAATACAATGGATGATTATTACCATATCAAAAAATAAGGGGCTGCAAAAACACTTAAAAGGCAGATGGGAATAACAATCTCTCTGAAGACCTTGCTTTCCAAATACAGAGAAAACACGAGCTGAAAACCATGTAAAAGTCTGGAACAGAAGAAAAGGAATGATCTAGCAAAGCCATACACCTCAATTAATTCCAAACCTTTGTTTTATAAAATGTATCTGTAGAGAAGGGAGAGGGTCGACTTCACAATCACTATGTTCATGGTAGAAATTGACTAAAGAATGACAAAGCTGGATTGGCCAAGTCAGACTTTATAAAGAACTATGAAAGCAGATGAACTGTATTTTAAAAAATATAAAGGAATTCAGAAAAGAGGTGAGAAGAAAACCATAGCAAAACTTCATTGTTCTCACGTTCAAGAGAATTTGAAAGAGAGAAAGAGGTCAAATTTTAACAAAGGTATAGACTGAAGAAAGGGTAGAATCAGTATAGAAAAACAAAAGCAGAGTAACTGGTGAAAAGAATAAATGTGGAGGTAATTAAATGAAAAGATGGCAAGAAAAGAGCTAACTGTAAGAAAGATATTAACAAGAACTTGAGAATACTTCCGTGGACTAATACAAAATCAGGAAGAAGTCAGATTGACAAAACTGAAGGGATAAAATTACAGGTTGGAATTGGAGGAGAAAGATGGATGAAAGAATTTGTAACCACTGATAGAACAGAAGTTTATAATTTAAAAGCAAAATAGGAAACATGCCTGTTACTGTATTATCTGATCATATCATAATTATATTTAATTTGGAACAAATTATTATTTGCAGGCAGATGGTCCAGTATTGGACATAAATGTGTGTAGGACTTATCATGACTCACTGCCCCAGATCTTGCACACTGTTTTTAGAGATGATGGTGACTGAATTGAATAATTTCACTGATTTAGAAAGTTTCTGGTTTGGGGGATTTAATTTTGTTTTTTTTTCAATAGTACAATGACTCCAATGCCTTGTCAGAGAAATGCTCCAGCATAGAAGATTCTTGAAATCACCCAATGAAATATATAAACATACATGCACAAAGCATTCAGCTTTCACCTGGATAACATCCAGCTCTGGAGTCCTCAGCACAGGAAATACATGGACCTGTTGGAATATATCCAGAGGAGGGCCACAAAAATGATCAGAGGAATGGAATACATCTCCTCTGTGGAAAGCCTGAGAGAGTTGAAGTTGTTCAGCCTGGAAAAGACAAGGTTTTGGGGACACCTTATTGCTACCTTTCAATATTTAAAGAGGGCTTATAAGAAATAAGGGCACAGTCTTAGCAGGGCCTGTTGCAATAGGACAAGGTGTAACAGTTTTAAACTGAAAGAAGGTAGATTCAGACTAGACATAAGGAAGAAAGCTTGTACAGAGAGGGTGGTGAGACACTGGATCAGGTTGTCCAGAGGTGTTTTGGATGCCCTATCTCTGGAAGTGTTGAAGGCCAGGTTGGATGGCTTTTTGAGCAACCTGGTCTAGTGGAAGGCGTCCCTACTCCTTGCACAGGGTTTGACTAGATGACCTTTAAAGGTCCCTTCCAACCCAAATTATTCTATAATTCTATGACTCTGTAATTCTATGCTAGTACACTGTGTCAGTCTATGTATAGTGTAGAAGAGGTTCTGTAGTAAGGTGCATACAATGAGGTTATCTCTTGAGACATATTCAGCTGTTTATTTCATCTTTTGCATGTGTTTTATTATTTATCTAGGAAGGAGATACTAATCATCAGTCATTCAAAGATCACACTATTGTTGTTATTTGTCATAATAATCAACCTGCTGCAAGCCAGTCATCAGCTAACTTCTGGTCCTATTCAAGATATTTGTGCTAAATGAATCTATGCAGATATAGTAGTTTATCAGTATATATAGCATTGGAATCCCACAAAGTTACATTACATTGTTTAACTAGGTAATTATAGAATCATAGAATTTATTGGGTTGGAAGGGACCTTTAAAGATCATCTAGTTCAACCCCCACTTATGCTTTAGGTTTTCTGTTTAACATACTCTGTACTAAAACCACTGAAAAAAATTTCAAACATGTAAGTTGGTATTAATTTTAAGAATATATACAGAGATTAGTTTTCCTCTGTTACTGATCTTCACTTCTATCAGCTGTCAGATGTGTGTAAATCTTGTAAATTTCATATTCAAGAAAAGAATCAGACTGAAAGCAGAGGTATGTGCATTAAAAACAATGCTTATGAGTACCTGTAAAAAGCTTTGATATCAAAACTCTTTAGCTCCATACATTAATAACTCAATAAATTTTTAATCAGGTAAAAGCTGTAGTAGATTAAGTAGGGATTAATAAATTCAGATACTAGATCTTATTTTTAATGAGGTATCTAAAAATAGATCCAGAGAATATTAGAAATTGCCAACAATAAGCTAGTCAAAAGGAACTTTGTACAACTTCAAAATCCCTATATATGGCAAAAAGCAATGTTCACAGACTCCTAAGTCTGGCTTTTGAACTGAACTGGCAATATGTAAGGTCCAGAGACAGCTGTTTACTGTCTTATCAAAGTGAGGGTTATACTGAGACTATTCGGGGACTATTACATCAAGAAACATTGAGACAGGCTTATTTCATATTTAGGTGCTGCAGTCATGTCAGTTATTCAACAGATTCCACAAACCATTCACATTATAAAGGTCTTCTTAGGTTTTCTAATAACGTGCTTACATGTAGGGAATCATTATCTTCTGTATAGCAACATTGATGACTGCTTTCCAGTATTTTTTCAAGAAGGGAAGTCCTGGTTATGATATGAACAGCAACAACATGAAAATAATAAATAGCAAAACCAGATGAATCCAGGCTTCTGTAAGCCAAACTAGAAGAATCCAAAGTTTGGCTATGTTCACTAAGAATTTTTGTCCTGGGATAACTAACATATATTTTTAAAAATCTATAAAAATTGAAATATTTTTTGTAATGCTTCTAGGCTTACAATTTAAATGGGTGATACTGTGATCATGATTTTTGTTCCATATGTAGAAGAAACAGACAAATATGTAAAAAAAATATCTGGATGATTGTTTTGCTTTTTCTTAGATAAGGTGGTGAATAAGAAAGTTGCATAATATAGCATGAATAATGGGGTGGAATTAAGAGCAAGCTGAATATCAGGATAGTAGGCTGTGTAAAATTCAGTTGCCAAACAAGTTTTTTGTTTATTTTTGAGGAATAATAAATAGTCCTGGAATATTAACATTCACTTGTATAACTGAGAAAATATTGATGCAAGCCATATCTCTAGTCACACTATGTATGCTAGGAAGGATCTTAACCCTGGCATTAAAGCAGAAGTAACCATAGTCATAGTTGTGGCATTTTGACATATAATAGGTCACTTATATTTTTTCCCAATATGAAATATTGAAAGTAAGCCTTTCATTGGCTTGTTTGTTATGATGATTGCCACATAGCAAATAAAAATTACAGTTTAAACTCTGAAAAATATTAAACTGCTATTTGGGGCAACTCCAATAAAAGAAACAGAACAAGTCAGAGCAGAATATGTAGCGTAAAAAGTACTTGCCAGGAATGTTGGAAACTAAGGCCACCATGGTTTTAAAGAACCAAAACAGGGTCCAAATGCACTTAAACTAGTGAGACACTGGTAACTTTTAATCTTTTAATGTTGAAACTGTACTGCTTTTTATTTTCCCTGATTTTGACTAAAATATCCCCTCTAAGGTTGTGTGATAGTTGCAACTTTCTTTATGATTTCATAATAAAAGTATTGTTGTGTAAGGGAAATCATGTTTTTCTTGTCTGTTAGGAATCTTCCATGCCTTGGGAAATCATGATAACAAGAACTGCTACTGAAAGTAAAACTACATTGAAAATGTGTGGGGAAGTTATTAAGAGAGTGGTGTAATCAAGATACCAAGTGTAAAAGTGGTGAAAATAAATTACCGGAGAGCTGGGGGAAAGGGGCAAATGCTTAAATAGTTCCTACTTAAAAATGTCAAAGGCATGGACTTATTCCATCTGATTTGGGTGCTTAAGATTGTACACTTGCACAAAGCAAATCTGTACCACAGAAGAAAGCTCAAAATTTAAAAATTAGCACTGCTGTGGTCCTTTATAATGTGTAGCAGATAACTGAAAAGATATGAAAATATGCAGGTAA
>NW_010191857.1:0-595 GCF_000695765.1 Mesitornis unicolor | reverse complement strand
AAATAGTTTCTTCAGGCTTCACTAAGATTTTAAGAAACTCTGTGATGCAGCTATGCAATGATGTGACAAATTCTGATATTAAGGATAATTTTGTTGACACATATTTTATTGTTATAGAACAAAACTTATTTCATAAATGGAAAAATTGATGAACTGTGTCGTAGATAATCAGTCAAATAGTGTATTTTTTTTATCCCTAAATGCTCTCCAGGAATTTAAATATATTTTTATTGTCTTTTCTCCATGCTGACAAAATTAAATGTTAGACAGATAACATTAGGATGGCCATAAAAGCTTGATCACCCTTTGAGACTGTGCATTGCAAAGAAATAGGTGTTATAGCATTCTCTCATATTATTTTTAAGCTGTGAGGAAGGTTAATTTGTGTACATGAATTT
The DNA here is from genome assembly GCF_000695765.1 of Mesitornis unicolor. Classification (NCBI taxonomy): domain Eukaryota; kingdom Metazoa; phylum Chordata; class Aves; order Mesitornithiformes; family Mesitornithidae; genus Mesitornis; species Mesitornis unicolor. The sequence continues at coordinate 197 of NW_010191857.1, read as the reverse complement.
CGCTGTGTTAAGAAGCATGAGTACACTGCATGTGAAAAGGATTTAAGTAACAGCTTTTACATTTAAGGCATTCAACATAAAAAAAGTGAGCTTGTATCTACCAACTGTATAGAAAGAGCCATTACAGATTTGTTCTAGAATCTAAAATTAGAATAATTTCTTGTATTTTTGGTAGGGTTTGTTTCCTGCCCTCCCCC
>NW_010191856.1:0-7151 GCF_000695765.1 Mesitornis unicolor | reverse complement strand
GATATTAAAATAACCATTAAATATTATGCCAGCTACATATTCTGTTCTGTGACATTTTCAATGTACCATATCAGGGGTTCATATATGTCTAAGGCAAAAATTACTGCCTTGGAAATTAGAAGTCTGCTCATAGACACCCATTCAACTCACACAACAGCAGCACTGTAGCTGTTACAGTCAACTGAATCAGTTATTTCCTGCATATTTGAAATTTAACAAAGATAAATGAATGAATAGCATCAAAATTTTCAAATATTTTAAAACTAGAAAGGGCCAAATCCTGTTACTACCATAAATTTCTCTAGAACAGAGCAATTACCATATGCATGTCAGACAGACAGGATTTGGCATACTATCAGTGTTAATATTCAAATCTTATGAAATCAATAAACTGGTTGTTTTAACATGTACATCCATTTAAAATGACAATAAAGACCTCCTCCATCCTTCTGAAGACTACTTCCATCACAGTAGAGCTATTGGAATGGGACAGGTAAGCACTAAGTAATTTAATGCAAAGCTCTAGGTAGCTAGAGGTAGACTCCTAGAGAAAAATTAATTTAAGCTCACTTCTTTTTTAACTAGAAAGTAAAGCAAATATTTTTAAAAACTTCATTCAAACATCCCTAATGCATGTCTGAAGGTACCCATTAATAGAAGAACAAAGTTGTAGCCTTTCATTCTTTTCTGAACTGAATACGCAGAGGTTAAAACTCTACAAAAGGTTGAAATCTTTCTAAATTTCAGTGGAACTGAGCCAGGAAGATATTGAGAATGCAGACACCACCTCATAGGATGAACCTGTATTGCATAACACCTGTATAATATTATCTAGTATATGAGAAATTTCATAGTCTGCAGTAAATTTTACTCCCACAGGTAGTTCTATTACAATCATTAGATTTTTTTACATGAATGCAAGATCAGTGGATGCGGAAAATTAGTTTCTGCCTCAAGTTTTCTTGTTACCATAAGCATAAATCACACTATGCCAGTTGAATGTAGATTCCTGTCATTTAATAGGACAAAGGTTTTACAAAAAAAAATATTCATTTACTTTTATAATTCTTTTTTGTGTCTACTGACACTTTAATCAATAGCTGCAGACTCATTTTCTCTTCTTGATACAATAAACATTGAAAGGGCCTCCAGTTTTAAAGCTTAGAATAGAAATGACCACACCAGTTTTATCACTACCACAGGCTGTCCTGAAAACTACTTAAGCTCAGCCCAGAGCCATATCTCCAAACTACAGTCACTTAATGGAGTGTAAGTTAAATCCCATCTCTGTAGCCAAGAGAAAGCGTTTTAGCTCATCAGTCTGTTGGCTCCAGTCAGCGGATACATTTTGCATCTCTCATGTTAAAGCTGTGTTGCAGAGGGTTCTAGATTTGAGGGGGTGGAAAAGAGGAGAAAAGAGAGAGGAAAAGCTTTGGGTCACAATAAGGGGGACCTGGGTTTTGCTTCAGATCCTGTTTCTCTACTGTATCTAGTGACTAACAAACAAATACTCCAAGCTGGAGCTGGTGTCCCCTACCTGATACCACAGTAGCTTTAAGCTTGTTGTTCATCTCTTTGTAAGGAGGCAGCAGACAGTGTGGGCTCCTCCATTTGAGGAAGCTCTGTGGCAAGCTAGGCATACACCACCTCTTCCCTCTGCCCTCACCAGCCAGTCTTTTCATAGCATAGACCACAGCCTGCTGCTTTGCACCACAAGTTAGAGGAAAAATGCCAGAACAATTAATGTGCCTAAGGCCAGTTTGAAGTTGTGAATTCCAAGTTCACAGTTCCTGCTAAATCCAGGAGAAAGTGAGATTTCAGGATATGCTGTTCATACTCCTAAAGCTGTTTGTAGAACTTGGCCTTAATCTGCACCAAATTCACATTCTATTACAACTCAGCATTTGAAAAACCCTGAGAAAGCTGTTTGCTCACTATTTGAGATCTATTTTAGCTCTGGTAAAAAAAAAAATCTATGGAGCTGAGGACTCCTGTAATGCAGCTGGAGATTATATTTAATATTCTGGTCAGTTGTCTTTTGCATATGGTTTTGCTAGCTAATAGAGCTGTCATATTAGAGTAATCCAAAAAATAAGAATAATCATCTACTTTGTAACATTTTAACCATTTCACTTTCACAAATTAGACTCTTTTCACAAAGGATTACCTTCTCTGCTATTAAAGCAATTGATAAAGAATTCTGCACTACACATAAGGTATGCCAGGCACTACTTATTCTTCCCACATTCCAAAATACTGCAAAACCTTACAAAATCATATATAGCCAATTGTTAAGGGTAAAATGGGACGTTGCTTTTGGTCTTTCAGACTTTGCGTGCCCTCAGGGTACTAATTTACTATACATCCATAATTTTCAGAAGCATTCCCAATTCAACATAGCTTAGTCCATGGATGTTCAGTTTCAAAAAAAGTAGTCCATGTTTTTTTGAAATAATTACCTGTTTTTCTATTTGCTATTGTTGTTTCACACAAAGGATTAAATTTCAATCCAGAAAAGAAGACAAGTTAAGCGCTACTCTATCAAAGAAAAGGAAAAAATGCATCTGCAACTACCAATTAACATGTCTGTAGATACAAAGGATTTCAAAATTAACTTTTTTCTTCAGATTGAAGTTTCCTAAGATTAAGCCACAGTAAACACTAAATAGTACGGTATGTGAACTAGAACAAGGCAAAAAAAGTTAAATATAAAAGGTAGTCTTTCCTTCCCAGAATGCTCTGTTAGTGATATTTTATTATTTGTAAGATTTTAAGATTTCAGTAATGCTAGTTTTCCTTACTTACTCCTCAAAACAAGAATAGTAAGAATATGGGCTAAAAACCTATTCCCCATCTAATTATTTTGCCAAAATAATGGAGATTAAAAATTAGCCCATTTTGCCAAAGTCAGTACTGCACATGTTTAGACCTGTCCTGATCTGTGGAACCAAGTCTCTTTGAAGTGATTTTGTGCAGCAGGCTTACTATGCAGATTCTGGCAAGACAAGTTTGTGTTTGGTTTCATTTGTGTTTAAGCCAATGGTTGTGACCAGTTATTTGCAATATAATTGACCACTCATCAAATACACTTGCTGCATGTGGAACTGTGAGTTTAAACTAAAGAGATAAGCAGTGAAATTTTAATAATGCTATTGCAAATTATTATGGTTTAAGGGTTACCAGCCCAAAAGGGAAGGACAGGTGGTGTCTGTAGGACCCTGGAGGGTCAGAGATCAGTACTGTTCCCTCCCCTTTCCGGCCACAGTCTATAAAAAAACGAGGTTTTTTCGGGCTTTTCCTGGCTTTCCTGGGCTGCTTCCTGTGGCGTCTTGGGACAGCTGGGCCTACCTCCACGTGCTCAGCAGCATCCACCACCATCCGCTCCTGGCACCACTGCGGTCCCTGGTGACGAGTCACAGCAGTCGCAGCGGCCACGAGGCACTGCTCAGACATTTCCACTCGGGACTACTCAGATCGGGTTTTGTATATAAATATCCTTTGTCCCTTATTAATTCCCTTTTCCTTTCCCCTGTTGTTTTCATTAAACTTGTTACAGTCTTAACTTCCAACCTTGTGCGGAGCATTTTTTTAATTATTATTATTCTTTCTCTATTCCCTTTTTCTTAATCCTCCCCCTGGGAGGGGTAGGGGCAATAGAGAGAAAATTCTGCTCACTCGCTCTCTCTGACCCTTAAATGGAGACACAAATGCTATTATTAGTCTCTTGACAAAAGTCGTTAGCAGAATTTTAGGATTTTAGGGTTGTTTCCACCAAGGAAATGAAAATTTATTTTTGTTTTAATCTTATTTATGCAAAGTCACTTCTACTGGAAAGCGCTGGAAACCAAGACACAGTAATCTCTCTTCAGAAAATATGAATCTGACAATCCTGTAAGTTAATTGTGCATGAAGCTCATGCACTACTTTGTTGGACATATAGTTCAAGATAAAGGCTTCATCAAGTACAGAGACCCTTCAGGTATGAAGCTGGAACACACCATCTCTTATAATCTTTGGAATCATGAAAATAATATGGCTGGTACCATATTAGGCCACTTTGAGTATGCAGCCTAACCGACTCAGTATTCATTTACACCCAGATCAGTGAGCATCAAGAGGAGTTTGATTTAGACTCAATGAATCACAGAATGGTTGTAGTTTGAAGGCACCTTAAAGATCATCTAGTTCCAGCCTCCCTGCCATGGACAGGGATACCTCCCACCAGACCAGGTTGCTCAAAGCCCCACCCAACCTGGCCTTGAACACTTCCAGGGAAAGGCCATCCACAACTTCTCTGGGCAACCTGTGCCAGTGCCTTGCCACCCTCACAGTAAAGAATTTCTTCCTGTATCTAGTCTAAATCTACTCTTTTCCAGTTTAAAGCCATTCTCCCTCGTCCTATTGCTGTCTGCCCTTGTAAAAAGTCCCTCCCCAGCTTTCTGTAGGCCCCCTTCAGGTACTGGAAGGCTGCAATAAGTTTCCCCTGGAGCCTTCTCTTCTTCAGGCTGCACACTCCCAACTCTCTCAGTCCTCATAGGGGAGGTGCTTCAGCCCTCTTATCATCTTCATGGCCCTCCTCTGGATCCAGTCCAACAGCTCAATGTCCTTTTTTTGTTGGGGGCCTCAACTGGACACAGTACTCCAGGCGGGGTCTCATGGAAGCAGAGTAGAGGGGCAGAATCATCTCCCTCGCCTGCTGGCCACACTTCTTTTGATGTAGCCCAGGATGCGGTTGGTCTTCTGGACTGCAAGTGCACATTGCTGGCTCATGTTGGGTTTTTCATTGACACCCCCAAGTCCTTCTCCTCAGGACTGCTCTCGAGCCATTCTCTACCCAGCCTGTATTTGTGCTTGGGATTGTCCCGACCCAGGCGCAGGTCCTTGCACTTGACCTTGTTGAACTTCATGAGGTTGGCACAGGCCCATCTCTCCAGCCTGTCCAGGTTCCTCTGGATGGCATTCCTTCCTTCCAGTGTGTAGATCACACCATACAGCTTAGTGTCATCCACAGATTTGCTGAGGGCACACTCAATCCCACTGTCCATGTCACCGATAAAGATGTTAAACAGCACTGGTCCCAGTACCAATCCCCGAGGAACTCCATTTGTCAGTGGTCTCCATTTGGCCATTGTGCCATTGACCACAACTCTCTGAGAGTGACTATCCAGTCAATTCATTATCCAGTGAGTGGTCCGTCCATCAAATCTATGTTTCTCCAATTTAGTGACCAGTATGTCTTGCGGAGTCAAACACTGTGCATAATTTCTAACTTAAAGCTTAGAAAAGTTTGACTCTGAAAAGTAACTATCATAATACCAAATTCTGCGTGGACCTGCTTTTCAAGGTTTCAGCATGCTCTGAACATGCCTTGGTTTGGGGTCCTCAGTGTCCTGTCACCTGAATATCACTTGGACTTAGAGGTAAATAGGTGTCTACCAGTAGTCTCAGACTAGGAAAGCTCTTGGCATACAAAGAGATCAAAAGCTACACTCCTGACACAGCCACCATCACTGTAGGACATCTATTACTCCCAGTGCAAAATTGCCTTTTTCACAGCCTTACAACAGTGGTAATCTTTGAAATCTATAGCTTGTTTGTTAAATGGAAACTAAAAGGAGTTTTCTCAGGTCAGTTTGGATTTGAGGACCAGACAAGGGAATTAAGAATATTTGAGATGTCTAAACTGTTTTCTAGATAAAGCATTTTCTTATGGTTTTTGGTATTCTTACCATTAAATGATAGAAATAAACTGTGATAGAAATACACTGATCTGCTATTTTATTTCTTTTCATGCTTTTCTGTCTAAAACTGAATTAGAGTGTTTTTAAAACAGAGCTTGTGAAGTTCTGTCATGCTATGTCAAACATAGCCAGTATCCGGACTACCACTAATCTTATCAGCAAGCCTTCTCTGGTAATATCCTTTCCTACAGTATTTTGTGTCATAACCCATCATTTCAGAGAGGGAGCCTCGTTTGCAGATCTGCATGTTTATGCTGCTGTATTTCAGGATATTCCTGTTTAAACCATTTGAAAGCCTGAAATGAGACCAGGCAACAGCAGCAGAACCATAGAAGTATTTATATGTGTATATACATACAAAAATTAAGTAGGAAGAAAACCACTACGTCATTGAAATACCTGCTCTGAGAGCAGGTAGCTGAGAACTCGTAGCTACAAGCCAAAGTCCCTACTGTTCCTAAATAGCAGAGGAAGGAAAAAAGTGCAATGCACATATAGCAACATCCCTTCTAAATTTCAGGAGCTGTCCTTTGCACTGACCAAATACAGCTCACTGAAATCTTTACAGCACTGCATACAATAGCGTAAGGGCATTATTTACTACTGTGTTTCTTCTGTTGGTATGCTAGCATGCAATAACACTGTTGTGTATACCACTGATATATGTTGATGTCAAATAGCAGAGTTCTGTCACTGCTGGTATCCAGGGCAGACAGGAGGGACCATCACCCTACTAAAATAACTCATAGATATAATTCTAGCAATGTCCATATTGAAAAGGAACCCATCGTAAAAAAGTAATGCAATTTTACAGTTTAGACTGATATGACAGGTGTTGGTCAGTTGTCAGAGGAAGATTCCAATAAACAGCCTCTAGTACTTGACTTGTGTGCAGCATTATCCCAATCTATAATCTTGAATATTTGCAGTCACTCATTTTTTGTATTTGTGTGTTCAAAATACATTTTAGGGCAGAACATTTAGGTATTTATGTATCAGTGGAGAATGTAGTTGCTAGCCATTTGAATGTGGATGGCTTAGCTTTGCTTCTGCTATTGTTCAAACTGTAATAGACATTTTGACGAAGGTTATTTAAAGAAATAAAAGTCATCAGAGAGTTTCAATAAAGGTAATTTTAAAAATGAGCAATAGCAAATAAGTACCTAGTTTCCTAAGAAAGTGTAAGGATAGTATAATTATAAATTATTTTATAACAATATTAATTGTTTAACTGATAAACTTGTCTTTGGTAATCCATCATTTCTGTAGGGATACATTTTTAATTAAAAATCTACTTATCAATTCCATACACATGAAATTCACAGTTACATTATAGTAACACAGACAGAAGGGTTCAGGCTTTCTATAAAAGAACATTAAACTTTATTTGAAAATTACTTTTCTCTCAAT
>NW_010191855.1:0-48675 GCF_000695765.1 Mesitornis unicolor | reverse complement strand
TCTATATCTATATCTATATCTATATCATCATAGAATCATAATACATATGTATTAAAAAATGTGTCATGTCTAAGTGTCTGAATTATTTATGTGGAAAACAAATGATGTTAATTCCATTCTTTCTTCACTCTGAAGGGATAAGAAAAGTATAATCAGAATTTCACATGTCATGAGTTAGGGATAAGGGAAAGGCCACACAAGTAGTATAGGTCACTATAATTAAATAAATAAATAATTATTGATTTTATAAAAAAAAAGGCTAAATTTACAGTAAATTATACAGAAAATGGAACAATTAACAGTGAGAAATTTCAAAAGGGGGAAATTGTGCTTTACAGTTGTGCTTAAAAACAATGTAGTACATTAAAAAAACTTTTTTAATTGTCAGTAATAATGAAGAAAAAAATTAAAAGGCATCGCAATCTGAATTGAAGAAAAGAAGAAGTTATGGCCTTCATTGTCATTATTAAAAATGGAGTGCATAGTCCACACTGCTGTATGCAGTTTCTTTCTTATTAGTAAGGCCTAATGGCTATCATCAATTTATGATTTATTACCTACAACCATACATCTTTTTTATACAGTTATCTTGCAATTACTTAGTTATAAACATAGTAACTGTAGGTTTTACAGGTAGCTGCAATAATAAATCCTAGAATAAGCTTAACTCTAAAGAGTATGAATAAAACCCTACAGCATAAATGTTATGGTTGCTTTCTACATGATATTTGTAGTTCATGTTTAAGTTACAAAGTACTTTCATATATAACGATAAAAAGCATTGAGCACCATGACTATTTAAAGATACCGTGTTGCAACTTGTTTATTAAAACTTACTGTGCTAATATTTTTTTGCTTCAAATTATTTATTTTTGACCCACACTCCAAATCCACATATGCTTAACCATGTAAATGTATAGGAAGAAACGGATAAATTAAATGGAAAATTATCCTGAAAATGTACATCGTGTTAGTGTATCTATAAGGTGGGAAAATGTCTTTTACTTGGATGGCAGGAAGTTATAATGTATTCTGTTAACATGGCCATCTCCACTGGTAGCTTTTTATATCAACTTAAAGGACACCTGAAATCTGACAGTCCAGCCACAGGCTTCTTAAAATGAAAGCATGTACACAGTGTAATAAATAATAGATTACATTTGACATAGCAGTATGGTGAATTTTTTTCCTACTTTAGCACTGCATTTGAAAAGACTGAAAGCTGCACATGGGAGAATTTAAGCCCTGGGCATAGTTTTTGTCAAAGTAAAAAATGTCTCTAAAATACAACCACCAAGAAATAAGAGTAAATAAGAGTAATCCAAAAGCTTCAAGGCACCTTTTCTACAACTCTGTGGAAACTAAATACCTTCATCTAGTGTGACATATGTAGTGTAATATATAGTGTGCCAAGTCAATTAAATCACTAATTGTCTGGTTTTGAGAAGAAACAGATGGTGGGTCAAATTTTACTCACTTTCAACAATTTTAGGCCCCACACCTACTGGTGATATCCTCATACTACCCAGTGGGGAGTTTAAGAAAGATTGGCAATGTCTTTTTCAAACTGCTTACTTTTCTTCTCCCAATTTCCCACCTCTTATTTTTGAGAGTATTTAAAACTGTGGGGATTTGATTTTGTTTTGTGGAGTCTTTTTGCAAGTATTTTTTTTACTGTTTACTTCTCTAAATTGCAGTTGTACGTTAGAAATAGTCATATAAAGATGCACAGCAGAAATTGGAAGTTTGCCAGTTTTGATCTCTTCAGCAAATTATTAAGGGTTATAAAATTAATTGGCATTTACACAGCCTTATTACTGAGGTGCCTGGAATTATTTTTCCCATAGTACAGGGGTTTTAGTTCTTTTAATTGCCTTCTGCAATAATCTAAGACTTGCTATGTATAGGACACCTGGCTGGACATGTGAACCATAATTAAAGCCAGTAAATATGTGGCATGTTCTGAATTTTTGAGAGTTTTGTTCTGTCTGCTCTCTAAGTGGTGCTTAGTTATTACCTTCTATGCCAGGACAGTATTTTCTTCTTGTATATGACCTCTTGTTCATTCTTCTGATTATTTTTTTATAGATATGTCTGTTAAAGCAGAACACTGTTAGGTAAGTTCTGGAGTTAATATTTTTATTTAAAATATTATTCTAATAAGACTAAAAAGCTGAAAAGGTGCAAATAATTGCATTCCCTTAGAGTGAAGCTATGTGCAAATATATGGGGAGCCTACACAAAAGTAGTTAATTCCTCATGTCTTTGTGGTGAGCTAGCCTGAGCAAAAGAATCACCATTCTGTAGTCTTCCTCAGTGACTGTAAGCCTCTTGTTTCCAGTCTGCCAAATACAACTGTGGAAACTTAAAATCTCACCACACCTTCTCACTCTGTATTTTCTTCAAAATCAGCAGAAATTAAGCAGAAATATAATGAAAGCCTTTTTTTTTTTCCTTTTGCCCCCCATAAATATTTTTCATTCTTTTCTTCATAAGGATGTCAGAGGTGTTCCAAAAATCCAAGGATTTCTGCATTTAAACATGTTATGAAAAATGTTTTAAATTGACATCTTTATTTTAAAATACAGTGATTTAGATAATTTTTGAATTTAGTAAGTGGGAAAAAACCCTAACTTGGTCGGTATTTTAAAAAAGAAAAAATGTTGTTTTTTGCACAATTAGGATTATTTATTACTTAGACTTCTGGAGAGATACGACTTAATGTTACCTAGGAAAATATTTTTGTATGAGTTTAATTCTGGTTGGATTTATTCCCATGAATGATTTGGCCATATAGTCAGTGTTGCTATCTCTGGTTTTTAATCTCTAGTGCAGCCAAGATAAATGCATTTATATCTACTACCTCTGTGCTAAGTAATTAATGTATTATCATTTGTTATGTGAATCAGATCATCTGTTTACAAAGAAGCATTCATTTTTCCACTTTTTTATTTGTTATGATACCTCTGAAAAGTCTACTTTATTGTAAATATGGAAGGTTTCTTGCTGTTTTCCAGTGCATTTAGTAGTTCTGTTTTATGGATTTATTTTTCTGGAACATATCAAGTAAGTGATCGTTGCCAGACTTATTTCCTTTTTTAAAAATTGTCATAATTCTTGACTATGGTAGAGTTGAACCTTGGACTGATTCACTGAGAGGAGCTAAAGAAAATGACAAGGATTTTGTTATTATTTTGTGATCCAAGCTGAAATTGAAGAGGAATCATAGGAACATAGGGTGATCTGGGCCCAGTGCAGCTGCAATTTCACATTACTCCAGTCCCTCTGCCCCTATTGTTGAACCACTATTAATATACTTGATGAACTTAAGAAATTAATGGGGTTCAATAATGATAGGTTTTGTTGCCACAGAAACCTCTTTTAATGAACAGTATTTCAAGTAGGATTTTGCTTTGTATCCAAGTTTCTTTTGTTCAGTGGAATACATGTATACATTCAGTTTCCTTATAGGATAAGTTCTTAGAGCTTCAGCCACTTGACTAAAGGAGAAAATAAGGTAACTGTTTTGCTGGCTTTTTAAGCTTCTTTTCAGCTTTTTATGGCAACTTAATTGTCTAAAGATTTTTTTTCTGTGAAAGAAAATGCCTAGTGGCAGGTACTAAATTTTCTAGAAATCGTGAACACGCTTTAAGATCTAATTTGAAGTTAATGTTATCCCATTGAAATGAAGTAGCAAGTGAGGGACAGTGTAAATGCAAGTCTAACTCCTCCTAAAGTATTGGAGTTGGTGTAAACAACCAAATTTAGATATTCAGTTGTTTTATAGGACTGTCATCTTCAGAAGCATTTTTCTTGCTAAGTGGTTCCACATCTTCGAGATTCCATTGCCATTTGCATTAGCCAGAACTTTTAGGTGAAAGTTTAGCCTCTTCAATACTGCTATTGTGAGTTTGCATTTAACACTAACATTTATACATTTTTAAAGTGTGTAGTAATATACTAAGAATAGCAAGATTTGTTGAACATGCTTTTGAGTAACTGGCATCTCCTAAAGTGTATCCAGTTTTTAGTTTTTCTCTAAAGCCTGTCTTCAAATAGGCAAAACAGTTTCCAGCTGTAGGACTCAAAGACTTTCAACTTTGATTCTACAGAGGTTCCCCTGAACAAAGAACATTTTTGCCAACTTAGTTAAAATACATGTCTTGTTAGGCATGTTTCTTTCTTTTTGTCTTCACATAGGGAGTGAAATTATGTCTTGGTAAAATTTTGTACTGACGTTGAGGACCAACCTGTGATAATATTACGTCTTTCCTTCCATCATTCTTTCATTTTATATTTCTTGAGTTGATTTTCAGGCTTCCTTTACATTATGGTGGACATACACATAGTATCTTAGTCTCTCAATGCATCGTGAGCACAGTTCACATTCAGTCTCTCGAATAAGTCAATTTAATTCAATGCGACTTAGGAATCCTTGTATACCTAGAAACTGTAGGGAGCTACCACTAAATAAAACTCATTACAATAGAATGTTATAAAGCATAACTTAAAGTGGAATAATAGTATTCAGCACTTGCTTATTTTCTGGCTGGTTTTAGATATGTTCTTTTGGTTTAGGCTCTTGCTGTCCATATGTTTGAATCCATTAGGATTTAAAAGACTTCCAAGGAATGCAAGGGAGTCTAACTTGTCTGAATTTAAATATCATTCTTGGTGGTCGTGAGAGGAATAGTTAATTTGAAGAGGAAGATTGCTATTTGCTGGAATTCATTGCTTTATATGCTTTTCCTTACTTCGTCATTGAGGCAGTTCTCTGCTTTTATTCTCTTTGCCATGAACGTGGTAAGCATAATGTTCTGACCTTGAAATTGCAGGAATGATGTAGAGTTAATTATGTCACTTTTTAATTATCATTTTGTTACTGATTTTTCATTTACACAGTATCTCCTCCTGTCAAAAATTAGGAACATAATTTTGATTTAGTGTCTTTGTTTTCTTGGGGGGGGTTTTGTTGTTTTGGTTTGGTTTTTTGGGGGGGGTTGTTTGGTTGTTTTGTTTTGCTTTTTTTTTAAAAAATGCATAATCTGTGATTATGCAGTTCTTCTAGCAAATAAAGATTTGTAGGCTACATAATTTCCAAAGTACTTCACATGTCATTCTTAAAAAGTCAGAAGTTAATCTACTTAGCTTCTATGGAAACAAGGAGAAATTAAAGAATGTGGTGTCTCTTTGATAGGTGTCAGGCATGGTAATAGTCTTGCCTGCCTAACTTTTTGGCAAAATTGAGATGCTTTGAATAGTATTAATTCCTTCCTATCATTGAAAAGCAACAGTTAGATTATTTTTAATCAGTCTGCATTCGAAAGTTACTCCATGAAATGAGATTCTGTCCTGTCATAGTAAACTTTTCATCCATGATTATGTGACCCAATATTAAAGTGAAGATGAATCATAGGAACATAGGGTGATCTGGGTCCAGTGCGGCTGCAATTTCACATTACTCCAGTCCTTCCGCCCCTATTATTGAACTACTAGTTATATACTTGATATACTTAAGAAATTAATGTCATTCACTAATGATAGGTTTTGTTGCCACAGAAACCTCTTTTAATGAGCAGATTGCTTAGTGTATTTCAAGTAGGATTATGTTTTGCAATAACTATTCATAGAATCACAGAATGGTTAGAATTGGAAGGGACCTTAAAGATCATCTAGTTCCAACCCCCTTGCCATGGGCAGGGACACCTGCCACTAGACCAGTTTGCCCAAAGCCCTGTCCAACCTGGCCTTGAACACTTTCAGGGAGGTGGCATCCATGACTTCCCTGGGCAACCTGTTCCACTGTCTCATCACCCTCACAGTAAAGAATTTCTTCCTAATATCTAGTCTAAATCTACCCTCTTCCAGTTTAAAACCATTCCCCCTTGTTCTGTCACTACCTGCTCTTGTAAAAAGTCCCTCCCCAGCTTTTCTGTAGGCTCCTTTCAGGAACTGGAAGACTGCAATAAGATCTCTCTAGAGCCTTTTCTTCTCCAGGCTGTCTCAGCCTGTCTTCATAGAAGAGATGCCTCAGCCCTCTGGTCACCTTCATGGCCCTCCTCTGGACTCACTCCAGCAGCTGAATGTCATTTTTATATTGGAGGCCCCAGAACTGAACACAGTACTCCAAGTGGGGTCTCAGAAGAGCACAGTAGAGGGGCAGAATCACTTCACCTGACCTGCTGGCCACACTTCTTTTGATGCAGCCCAGGATATGGTTAGCCTTCTGGGCTGCAAGTGCACGTTGCCATCATATTCTAGCAGTAGGTTTGATATCTACTTTCTCCCCATAAACCATTAAAAAAGTAATGCCTTAATTGCTAGTAAACTGACACATAAAAAAATTTTAACTCTGAAATCTAAGTGGACCATATCTAGTAACAACTTAGCTTTCTCTCAAGTCTTTAGTATTTTTATCTTTAGTACTTTGTTTTGATAACAAGTCAGATAAAATCTGGACCATATAGGAACTTATAAAACATCCAAATATTTATTTTATCTGCATTTCACAGCTTTGCAGCTCTTAGTAGATGACAGTCTAATATCTCAGTGTCTCCCTTACTACAAGAAAAAACATTGAGTTTCTGGGGTGTGTCCAAAGAAGGGCAATTAAACTGGTGAAGGGTCTAGAGCACAAGTCTTATGAGGGGCAGCTGAGGGAACTGGGGTTGTTTAGCCTGGAGAAAAGGTGACTTTATTGCTTTCTTCCTGAAAGGAGGTTTTAGAAAGGTGGGTGTTCATCTCTTCTCCCAAGTAACAAGCAATAGGAAAAGAGAAAATAGCCTCAAGTTGTGCTGTGGGGAGGGATATGTGGTTTAGATTGGACATTAGAATATTTTTTTTCACTGAAAAGGTTATCAAGCATTGGGCCAGGCTGCCCAGGGAAGTGTTGGAGTCGCTATCCCTGGAAGTATTTAAAAAATGTGTAGATGTGATGCTTAAGGATGTGGTTTAGTGGTGGACTTCGCAGTGTTAGGTTAACAATTGAACTTGGTGATCTTAAAGGTCTTTTCCAGCCTAAAAAATTCTGTATTTCCACCTGTTATGATAACATAAGCATGCACAAACCTGATTGAATAACAATGTTTTGAAAGCAAGACAAATTATTCATTAAATAACCATCATAAAGAAAACATCTACGTTTAAATGTTACTGAGATTGGCTGTGCTCTCATTGTCTTAAAATTCAGATGTTTCTAAAATAAAAGTATCATTTAAAAAAATATTTATCTTGAAAAATTAGCTCAAATTTAATTAAGAATTTAAATTCTTACTGAGTCCATAATTATAGCTTTGAGGTGTTTGAAGTGATGACTTTGTTTTAACGAAGAGCTAACTGATATACCCTGTAATATTTTAAAATTCAGAGTTGTTTATGTGGAAAGGAAAACATGAATCAGAACCTGTTTATTGTCTCAAGACTTGCATCTTATTTTGGCACCTGGATGGAAGGTATTTGGGAGAAGCAATAGTACAGGTTCCAGTGGTCCTTTTCCACTATGGTGGAATTAGGATTTCTCCAAAAGCTGTTTAACATTAGATCTATGGCTCGGTCTGTGCTGCAGTAGCTAATTTTCAAAAATTACTAATGAAACATAGTACAGTGGAGGTGAAAAGTTAATCTAAATAATATGTTGTATTTTTGCTTTTGTATTTTACTTAAGTTAGATATGGAGTGGATTGAATTCAAGAGCTGTAGGGTCATTTTTGTTAGAGGATAGCCTTTTTGCAAAGTCAATTGTTCAAAAATTAGGAAATGTCAGAATGTAAGTTACCTGTGAAAGCGTAATTTAGCCTCTGTGTGCATGTTCATTATCATACAGTCTTTAATTACACAGTCACCCAGTATTTCCCTTAGGCTCCCTACCTCATTCATTGCATTGGATGAATGGTGCCTGGGTAATGTAACAGCTGTTTAATATTTTTAGCTTCATCATTCAAGTGTTGGCCTCTGCACACTCTTTAAAGCCCGCAATAAATACACAATGATTCTGTCTATCGTAACAAAGACTGTAATGCTTTTTTTTCCCCTTCAAGATTAAAAAAAAAAATAAATCATTATAATACTAGTGTTGTGTGTGGAGAAGATGAGATAAGGATAAATTTGATCTTATTAATGAATTAGTGGCAGAACTATTGTTGAAACTTCTTACTTTGTGATACACAACTCAGGCTTTATTGCTGCCAACCAGACTGCAATTTTAGGTGGTTGTTGAGGTGATGCATTGCATCTCTCATTTATTTTCCTGATATTTCTGATTGCTCACACTTTTTACTCATATAGGTACCAGGATCTCAACCTAGATACACCAGAAATGAAACTTGGATGGGAAGTAGCTAGATGTTAAAAATAGGGTCCTTCTTTCTCTCTGGGCATACATACCTTAGTTGCTACCATCATCTAATGAGGCTAGCATATACGTAACACATTACAAACTGAAACGTAGATTCCTCTCAACACATTTTTAACTGCAACATCATGGTCTTGTCTTCAGGTAGCTCAGCTGACATTTTACTCATGTATCTTTCTCTTCTAAGTTGACAGTATCTCAAAAATTGACATCTCAGGCTTTATAAACATAGTCCAACTTTTTGAACTAGCGTAACTGGCATAAATAAGGTAACCCATAAAACTATTATTTAAGCAGGTGCTATTAATAAATTTACTCCATCAACATATTTGCCTGCAATAACACTTTCTAATTTTCTTTAACAGATTTAATGCCTAATTATCAATATACAGATATCAATATACAGATATTACTGCCAAGCAGTATCCCTTAGGATCAAAGGAATTCTGCTTCCTGCATTTATGTGCATTGCATTTATCTGTCAATTTACCTGTACGCTTATTTCTCAGACTAAGTTTACAGAATACATAAGAAAGGAGTAACACATCATCCTAACCTCATTTCCATACACTTAATAGCATGTTGGTTGGACATATGTAAATTTGGGAGGGAAACAGAAGTGACGAAAAATGCATTTCAAATTTAGTCAGTTTTACAGCGGAAACAAAAAGCCTTATGAAGACACACTTATTCAGCTTATTTGACTATGTATTGTCATTAAAATAAGAGTCTTCCTTACACTTTCTGTGGTTGAATTTAATATTAATAAGTTCACCTCTTCAGAGTAAGAAAGGCCCATACAAATCTTGTTACCACTCTTAAACCATCTCAGGGTTGTTAAATCTTCCAGTTGGACTGCAGCAAGCTGTTAAAATTATTATTTTTTTTTAATTTTTCCCAAAACTTTCAGTTGCTTTTCCAAACCCTGCCTAACCTGTAGCCTTAGGCCAAAAAAATACAATGTCATTACAATAAAGTTGATTAAGATCTTAAGTCTTCTGGTTTTTTTGGTTAATGACCTTATCTGCTCAGTTAGCTGTGATTGTGAACAACTGTATGTCAACTCCTTCTTTATTTGTCACCTTATGCATCTAATGCTTTATCCCTAATTGGAAAAAAAGAATTATCTTGCACTGTCTAAGATTACTGACCACTGTAGACTTGGAGCCATCTTTTAGGGGCACAGGAGCTGGCAATTCCAAAGTGTCAGAAGTCAGGCAGGTGGGGCAGAAGCATAGAATCACAAAATGGTTTGGGTTAGAAGGGACCTTAAAGAACTTCCAGTCCAACCCCTGCCATGGGCAGGGACACCTCCCACTAGACCAGGTTGCTGAATGTCCCATCCAACCTGGCCTTGAACACTTCCAGGGAGGGGGCATCCACAACTTCCCTGGGCAACCTGTTCCAGTGTCTCACCACTCATCTAGTAAAACAAGGGAAGCCAGTAGATGTGGTGATTTTGGATTTTAGCGAAGTTTTTAATACTGTCTCTCACAATATCCTGCTGCATAAACTGTCCAACATAGAGCTAGACAAGTCCATAATATGTTGGGTGAACAACTGGCCAATTGGTTTGAGCTCCAAGGGTTACAGTAAATGGAGCTCCATCAGGATGGTAGCCAGTCACTAGTTAAGAGTATGGATTTTATTACATAGTGATATATTTCTTCAACTTACAGTCTGTAGAGAATTTTGTGTTATTTTTAATCTTTATTTTCTTTCCTATGCTTCATGGGGTAACATATTTATTTAGCATCTCTTTCTACTTAAATATTATTATTTATAAAGTAGTTGTCCTGGACTGTTAGCTGCATTACCCTTAATAATTATCATTTTTTATAGATTAAAAGCCCTTCCCACCTAAATATTTAACATATAAAACGTGCACTAAGTCATGTTTTTCTCAGTACATGTAAACACACAGCATCACATGAGTTGTTTCAAATCCCTAAGCATGTTAATGAGATTTATATCCACAAAGTTTTGTCTTACTACTTATTTTACAGAACTGTACTCTTCTGGCAGGCTTTTTGTTGGAGGAAATTTTAAGTATAGTAGTATCTTGAGCAATTTACTAGATCTCAGATTTGTATACTGAGAGATTTCTGGATAGTGATTACTGGATAGTAATTACTTTTTTAGTTATTGTACCCGTAAGAAATAATAACAACCAGATTTTTTTTCCTAAAGAAATCAGTGGAGTTTGATTATATTTCTATGAATTTTTAGGTGTATGTTCTACATTACAAATTGATAATTTATTTCCCTTTTTTATTTCCTGTTGCTGAGTACATATGTTACACATTTGATTATCAGTTTATATTTGTATGTTAAATCATTTAGCCTGTGAGATCTCAGGACCACTGATTCTTACTGTTCTTTGGATACTATGCCCTGATGAACATTAAAAAGGACACTTTGATAAATTTATTAATAAATTACTTAATGGTGTTATTTTCTCCTGTCAAATTGATACACATGGACACAATTTGGCAATGTCTATTGCAAAGACCTGCCCTCCCACCTCACTGCAGTAATTGTGAATAAGAATTACAAATAGCAAACAAAACCATGGCACAGTTGCATGAATGATGCTTATAGGTGTTTATTCTTTAGACCTGGTCTGTTGCATGGATTGATTTTTTTAACTCCTGATTTTGAATCGGAGCCCCTGTGTTTAAATAAGATTGTATTTTATATTTTGAATTGAAAAATATGTTCTTTTTAAAAACAGTGATGAGAATGCTGGTTTTCTTAGCAATTTCTTTATAAAATGCTATGTCATCTAAGAATATAAAAAACTAATTTGTTTAATAAAATTCTTATTCCAGTGATTGGATGCAGTTTAAAAGCATCTTATTGTATTCTTCAGTAACTTCTCCAAGGATGCTACTATTTATATTATTTCTGCTAGGTTAGACTATTTTACAGTGTTCACATGCGATAAAGGTCATATTCAAACTTAATATGATCTACTAGTACTGTTTCTCTCCAGGGTTTTTTTGCAGTTTCTCAGCAAAAATTGGTGCTTTCTGTCCATAATCTGTGCTTACTTGTACCCTAACTCAGATTAAACAAAACAAAACAAAACAACAAACTAAACAAAAAAACCTGCAGTGATCAAAAGTATCTCTGTTCTGATCTTTGCTGGAGATAGACTCTCAGCTTGAGTCTAGCTCTAACACTGAAAGGAGACATCCTTTGTTATTAACTGCTTAGTCTGGTCTCACACACACTTGTTTCTTGCTGCTTTACCATCTTCTCTAGCATCTGCTTTTGTTTCTACCCTGTAGTCACAAAACATCATCATAAGTTTATATTCTTCACCATACTTAAGCATGCTAACCAAGGTAAAATACTGAACAAGATTGGGAACACTAGCACTGAAATGTGTTAATCATAGACAAATGTTTCACCTCTGGTTTCCAGATGAAGCTCTATAACCAGTGTCCAGAATTACATTGAAGCCAAAGAATATTTTAAGTCCAATATTCTTTATGTGAAAGTTTGATTACTTAAGGACTTTTAAGAAACCGCTTTAAAGTTAAATTACAATTCACTGTAAAATCATACAGCATTGTTCAGAATTTGCATAAGATGACAAGAAAAATATCTATGTTTTGGATATTTATGTTAAAATATCCTTGGAACTGTTTTATAATTTATGATTTATTACATCATTTATGAATGACCATGCAGATAGTCATTTATCAGCATTAGCAATGATGTTTGTCCAGTGTTACTGTGTGAGGCAGCCACCTAGTTTGCTCACTGGACTAATCATAATTTTCCCTCAATATTTTTATTCTGTGTTTCTTTTTTTTTAATCTTCTCTTTACTCAGCCAACTATGTTTTTCTTCATTTTTCTTCATCTAGTGGGATAACCTTGTCTGGCTGCCAGGTGCCCACCAAGCTGCTTTATTACTCCCCTCCTCAGTGGAACAGGTTAAAAAATAAGATGAAAAACCTGTGACATAAAGATAAAGGCAGTTTAATAAAGAAAAGCAAAAGCCACACACAGAAGCAGAGGAAACAAACAAAAACAAAACAAACAAACAAAAATAATCTTTACTTCCCATCAACAGGTGATTCCAGTCACTTCCTGGAAAGTAGGGTCTCATTTCGTGTAGTGATTGCTTCAGAAGAGAAATGCCTTAATAATGAATGCCCTCCCCTCTTCATCCTTTCTTTTAGCATTTATTACTGCACATGACGTTGTGTGATATGGAATATCCTTTTGGTCAGTTTGGGATAGCTGTTCTGGTTTTGTTCCCTCCCAATCTCTGGGCCAACCCCAGCCTAGTGGCCTTTGTGAGGCAGGAGGGGTTGGAGAGACAGCCTTGATGCTGTGTGAGCACTGCTCAGCAGTACCCAAAACATTTGTGCATTACCAACACTGTTCTAGCTACAAATACAAAGCCCAGGCTTAAGAGAGCCGCCATGGTGAAAGCTGATTTCATCCCAGCCAGACCCAATACACTTGACTACGTTGCCTATTGTTTGTGCAGAGTGTCTGTCTTGCATCATTTTCTCTAGAGATTTTTCCATGTCAGTGCTGGGAGTAGTTTATTCTTCTGCACTAGAAAATCGCAGTTGTCCTCAAGTTACATTCTTAAACAATTCTCTCTAGAGTATGTACATCAAAGGGATATCTAAGAGAGGATTGTACTTCTTCCTAGAAGAGAGATACACAGGCAAAATTTTCATCACTCTGGAAAGTGCAGACTTATGGGGGAATCAAACCATATTCTGATGCATGTTTTAAAAAAAGAGAAAAACAAAACTGTGCAACCGAGTTTAGGTGATCCTGCTCTGGCAGGGGAGTTGGACTAGATGATCTTTCGAGGTCCCTTCCAACTCCTAAGATTCTGTGATTCTGTGAAACATATGCTGATTATTAAGTGCTGCAGGTGAAATAATGTTAACACATCTTTTTTTTAATGTAAAGAATTTTAAAATGTCCTTTACAGTCTTAGTGAACAACACAGAAACTCATTCTAAAATTTGCTTGACAGCTTTTGTATTACTTTAGGATAATATTTGATTCTTTTTATTTTACATTCTGCTGCAGGTAGCTGGATAAATATTTTATCATGATGTACACACATTCAATTTTAGCTTAATAGTTACTTTTTTTTTTCTTTTACTGCTTTACCAAAGATAACTATGCTGACCTTCAGCAGCCTAACTCCGTCGTGACTTAATTTTTAGGTTGGAAAAAAAAATATTCACCTTTATTAATAATTTAGTACATTTTAAAAATAATCTCTGCTAACTTAGAAATATTTCCTGACTTACTGTTTTCTCCTAGTGGTAGAAGAAATTCCTAGGTGTAATTTAATAAGATGCCTCTGACACTGTAGAACGCAAAAGAAAACTTGTAGTGAATATCTTTCAAGCTGTTCCCTCTGAGTTTTGTTTTGTAAGTTTTCTTTCAAATTTATTGTGAGTTTTTCAGTTTCTTTATTAGCTTGAGAGTAGCATAGTGGTGTTCTGCTGGAACAACTCTCTTTTTCAGAAAACTTTCCAGTCCTAAGGAGGTGATCTTTGAATCATTGTTAGCTATCTAACAATAAGCTCTTCCAAAAGCAATGCTTGGAAGAGTGGAACTATACAGTAGCTGATGAGGTAGTGACAGAGATACTATTTCTGACCATGTATGCCAAGACAATAAACAAATGTTGCATAATCAGATTGTCCTACAAAGCCAGTTAAAAGCTTTCCATAAAAACAGATAGAGTAAAGGAGAAGATTGTAAAGGCAGTGTAGTCACTAGGTCTTGCTTGAGACTAGAAAGTAAACAGCAGTTTTTATCAACTTCGGGTTGAACAGCCAGCTCTGACAATGAAGGTAATTGCTGGGTATTTGCCGTTTTGTTCTAAGAGTTTGTTATTTTGTAGTGGCCCAGATGTATTATAGTTGCTATCACTTGGAATAATAAATCTGTAATTTTCTCCAACTACTCTGTTGGGAAAATTCATGCTGTGTTCTCAGTGTTCTGGCAGAAGTGGTGTAAGGTATTTGAGATTGTTAGGCCATCTTGTCAGGAAGTCATTCCATTTCTCTTGAATCAGAAACTTGTAATATTTATCACTCCTACATCATTTGAGCTTCTGAGAAAGGTAACAATTTTCCAAATGTTTTTCAGATTCCCTTTTTCAGTTAATCTTCTGTACTTTTTGTAATTAGTAAATGAAAATGACAGATTTAAGTAGGCAGATCAAAGTAATTTTCCTGGCCACCCAGCTATTCACATTGTTCTTTGCTTGAATCCTTTTAATTGGGCTGTCATGTGACACATGCACAATTTGAATATAAGTTACTGCATCTTCAAGTGCTTTGATGTAATTTCTCTAGATGCAAGGTTTTCTGAGTCTTGTTCTTATTCTTCAAAAAAGAACTGGTCCAGGCACATAATCAGAGCTATCAGTATGCACACTGTAGTAATTACAGGATCCAGCAATGTAAATGTTTGACTATTCAAGATCAGTCCTTTACACTGGTTCAAAAATAACACATCGCTATCTGATAAGGACAGGTTTGTGGGTCCATGGGGCTTCTGCATAGTTAAACAATAGCTCTACAGCTAAAGCATATCTGTGAAGCATAAAGTATAACTAAAGCATAACTTTTACAGTCTCTTTATTTACAGAATAATCTTATACACAGTTGGTGATTTAGCTAATTCCATACAAAGATGAATATTCCCATTCTTCAACTCTGTAATATTGATGAGATCTACTCTTAAGATTCAGAGATTTTAATAATGCATACTCTAATGCTTTTTAAATGTACATGATAGCTGCAAAGTCAGGTGGTGTAGCAACAGTGTCATAAGTATCGCAGTAGGCTGCATCTTGGTTTTTTTGAACATGCTTTTTGTTAGTGACTTTTCAAAGAACAAAAAGGAAGTATTTTGTAACACATGTTGCTATCTTTAGAATGATAGTCTTACTACTCATTTACATGCTTTAAGTGGAAAACACCTCTGCTTAATCACAGGGTCATAGAATCATAGAATGGTTTGGGTTGGAAGGGACCTTAAAGATCATCCAGTCCAACCCTCCTACCATGAGCAGGGACACCACCCACTACACCAGGTTTCCCAAAGCCCTGTCCAACCTGGCTTTGAACACTTCCAGGAAGACGGCATCCACAACTTCCCTGGGCAACCTGTGCCACTGTCTCACCACCCTCACAGTAAATAATTTCCTAGTATCTAAATCTAAATCTACCCTCTTCTAGCTTAAACCCATTACCCCTCGTTCAGTTGCTTATTCATCAGGTATGAAATTACTGTCCCTGCATTGTTATTTTAATGCACTTTCTGTTTCAGAATACAATATATTCAGGTATTCTAAGCTGTCTTTGTGTTCTAGTAGAACCATTAACAAGATGTGTGTAGCTGTGGTGTTTGAGACTCGTTCTGTCTATATACAAAAAATAAAAGGTGACCATACTTATTTCTTAGATGGGAAGTTATGTCATACTTCATCACACTGCATATGCTTTTCTTTAGTACTTATAATGAACATTTTTTACAAGAAATTTCAGTAATTTATAGTGCATTGAGTAGATGGTAATGGCAGCAAAATTTTCCCTGTTTATACAGTTATATCTAGGCCTCTCTAATCTAACATTGTAGTTTTAAGTTTCTATGATTAGCTTTTTAAACCCTGTTTATAATGGTTTCCTGAGCTGAATCCAGTTTGTTTTTTAATATAAGTCAAGATTATAAGGTCTGCTTCTGCTGTTATCAGTTTATTCTTAGTAGTGAGGATTGTCTTTCATAATATGAAGTCTTTAGTGAGCACTCTTTAGGATAGGATGGGACTGGACTGGACTACTTCAGCTGGAAGGTTCCTACAACAATTCTCTAGTCTAACTACCTGACCAATTCTGGGCTGACCAAGTTAAAGCATTATTCAGGGCATTCTCCAAATTCCTCTTAAATACTGACAGGCATGGAGGACAAGACCTTTAGTTCAAGACATAATTGTGTGAGTGTTCAGCTAAGTTATTCCATGAGGTGACTCCTTGTCATTTAATATGCCATAGCCCCATACTTATTTATGATCCATTTAGAACCAGGAGTCTCTTGATTTTTCAAGGTAACATTACAGTTGTTGAAACATACAGCAGTTATAACTCATACACTAGGTTTGCAATAGTTCTTTAATGCTAGGAATGCAGTTTCATGTTTGTCATGAGCAGCAAGTGTAATAAAATACAGAATGGCCATTTGTTTAAAGGCAGTGTATAACACAAAGTTTCATCTTATCTTGAACAGCTCTGAGATACTAATTTCAAATCTGTTGTTTCCACTCTATTTTTTCCTCTATGTATAATAGAGTTATAAAAGCATAAAGTTATACAAGTATAAAATAAATTACTGGCTTAACTGATCTTTGTGAGAACTGTAATTAAAGATTCAGTTCTAGCAGACATATCTGCATGGCATATTTATAATACAGTGAGTGTACAAAATACATTATTTATCTAAATTTTATTTTATATTCAGAAAAGTGCAGTAGGTAAAATCTGGCCAAAACAATAGCTCTGAGTCAGCATGCTAACTTCTGGTGAACTGTAGAAAAGAGGAAGTTTGAATATCACTTGATATTTAGCACTACTGTGCATCACGAAGGCAGCTGCAAAGTTATATCTAGTAAGGAAAATAAAGTAACATGAGCAGAGATTTGGGCCGAAGGTCCTTTCTAACCTAAACTGTTCTTTGAGTCAGTGTTGCAACTTGTATGTGATGTACCTTAATAAGCATCATATGTCTGTGAGATGTCTGAACAGTATTTTCTGAAGGGTATGAACTGTATTTTCTCTTTTCTTCTCATATTTAATGATAATGACATTAATACATATTATAAAAAAATAATTCT
Source organism: Mesitornis unicolor (assembly GCF_000695765.1). Taxonomy (NCBI): domain Eukaryota; kingdom Metazoa; phylum Chordata; class Aves; order Mesitornithiformes; family Mesitornithidae; genus Mesitornis; species Mesitornis unicolor. The sequence goes on along the minus strand of NW_010191855.1, from coordinate 31,430 downwards.
GCGTATTAAACCTCAGACATTGGCATGGTACTATGCATCTATGCAAATTGAAAGTCTAATAGTTATAAACAGCTTTTGAATGTTTTGAATCAGTCTGAAACAGTGGTCCTGTTTTCTGTGATCTTAATTTATCTTTTATTTCTATTTTAATTAATAAAATTATTATTTGTATTGGTAATTGTATAAACTTTCAGAAGGTTCTGTACAAAGAGGGGTAAGACAGAAAATGAGAGGGGAAAAACAACAGGAATAATTTAGAAGCCATACTTTTTGTTCCAGTCACTAATTATTTATTTTTCTCTTTAAAACATTTAATATTAAATTGAATGTAAATACAGGTTGGAATTTTATATCTTTGTTTAATGCTCTTTGGATATTTCTAATTCTTTCTTGTCTCCAACTGTGCACTAAAACCAGATCACTTATGCATTTTATAGACTGAGATTTACTTCAATACATGGCTTGGAAAATTTACTGTCGTCATCACACTGATATGTCTCCAATATCTAAATATTCTTTCAAATGGCTTGGACAAACAGTCATAGTAGTGATCTTGCTGGTATTTTACTTAGTGAGAAAGTATCTTTCTTAATTAAACTTAATCTGCTCCCATCCATATGTAAATAATATTTTATCTCTAATTTGCATATTTAACCATAATAGAGGAGGAAACAATAAAGCATATTATTGGTGAGGCTGATGCATTACTTTGAGGTTGAATCATGATTTCCCAAGTAAGACAAGACCTAGTTTAACTTTTCTTTTTTTTGTTTTGTTTTACCCTTTAGAAGCTCCAGCCTTCAACTGTTTGGCTTCAAATTATCTGTGTTCAATGGCTGTCTCAAAGGGCTTCTGGGCAAATTCAAGCAACACATTTCAGAAGCTTTGAAGAACATGATTTCAGGAAAATACATTATTTTGTAGCCATTGAAAAGAATCAGGCAGTCTTTTTCATAAGTTCCAGCTTTCTTGCACACTGGAAAAGTGACCTGAAATTTGGCAAGAGGATGAATATCTAACCAGATTCAAATTCCAATTTGCATATGCTTTCTTAGTTTTTAAGAGCATTTAGGTTATAGAAACTAAAATCCCCAGGAGCTTAGTCCAAGCTTAGTCTAATTGAAGGTTCTAGCAATACTACTATCTTCTTCTCTTCTTTGAGGGGTGGGGTGGGGAGGTGAGAGCACTCCCTTTCTAACTAGAAAAAAATCTACGTTGCATAACCACCTTTGCATTAAATTTAGATGCAGCTCTGTGGTGGATAGCCTTTGCTGACTGCCACATTCCCACCAAGCTGCTCTGACTCCCTCTCCTTAGAAAGACTGGGGAAGAAAATAAGATTCATAATCTCATAGGTCTAGGTGTCACAGACAAAGCAGACTCAACTAGGAGATTAATTTAATTTATTGCCAATTAAAAATAGAGTAGGATGGTGAGAAACAAATACAAAACTAAAAACATCTCTCCACTGCCTTTTATTCCTAGGCTCAACCTCATTCCTTCATTCCCAGCTCTTCTACTTTCTCCTCCCTGCATGTGGTGCAGGTGGATGGGGAATGGGAACATTCCCCAACATTCGTCTCTGTTGCTCTTTCCTCCTCATGCTCTTCCCCTGCTCCAGCATAGGGTCCCTCCCACAGGATACAGTCTGTCATGAACTGCTCCAGCATGGGTCCTCTGGGAAAAGATGGCTCCAGTGTGGATCCCCCATGGGCCACAGGTCCTGCCAGAAAACCTACTCCACTGTGAGCTCCCCTTCACGGGGTCACAGATCATGCCAGGAGTCTGCTACTGCATGGGCTTTTCACAGGCTGCAGCTTCTTTCAGAGAATATCCACTTGCTGCGAGTGGGGCCCTCCATAGGCTGCAGTATAGATAGCTGCTCCAGCATGGACCTCCATGTGCTGCAAGGGGACAACCTGAGTCCCCATAGACTTCTTGTGCTGCAGGGGAATCTCTGCTCCAGGACCTGGAGCACTTCCTTCCCTTCCTTCACTGATCTTGGGTGTCTGCAGGGCTGTTTCTCTTGCATTTTTATTGCTCTTCTCTCAGCTGATTTGCAGGATTTTTTTGCCCTTTCCTAAATATGTTGTCACAGAGGCAGCACCAGCATTGCTGATTGGCTCAGCTTTGGCCAGCAGCAGGTCCTTCTTGGAGCTGGCTCTGTCAAACCTGGGAGCAGCCTCTTCTCACAAAGACCACACCTGCAGACCCCCAGCTACCCAAAACCTTGCCATCTAAACTCAGTAAAAACACACTATATGATTTTTACAGGAGCAAGCTCTGCTGTATCTTTTTAGAGTGAATTTGGGAATTGTGGGTTTTTTTGTGTCTGGGGGAGGGCGGTATTTGTTCTGGGGTTTTGGGGATGGGGTTTTTGTGGTTTTGGTTTTCTTCTTAGTACACCCTAGTTTACTTTTGGAAAGACATGGTTGCAATGTGCCAGAAAGGAATAACTGACCAAACCAGAAAGGAGTAGGATTAGGAAATCACGGGGCAGGAATCCTGGGTGGGCAAGAAAGCAAGGCACATGAACAGTCTAAAGCCACCTGAAGCCAAAGCTCTGTGTAGAAATAGAGGCATCTCTGAAACAGCAGTGAAATGGAAGTGGTTTACCACTTATCTAAGAGATACATGAGTTAAATTCCATGTAAAGAATATGTGATGAATAAATAATTTTGACGTGTAGCAATAGTAATGCACCATATTATAATAACATTTGTCATAACATAGTGTAATAGTGGCTAGAATGAGTAACACAAGTCACAGACAGGACAATATTCCTCATATGGACTCCCCAACAGACAGATAGTTTGCAGTTGCGTGCTTACTCTCTGCAAAAATGTCAACAGACAATAGACAGATGCAGCTATAATGAAAGTTGATATTGAGAGACAAATATCACTATAAATGATAATTATCAGTCTCTTGCTGCGTAATTCATGTTCCCTAATTCTAGTGGAGAAGTTCAGGTTGTTCCATCATTTCCCTGAGCTATGGTTTTTTAATTGCTGTGTAAGTATTTATTTTTACCATTCATGTTATTACTCTTCTGTGGGTGGATCAACACAGAGGTTTAGCATGTTTTGTTTGTTTGTTTGGGATTATTTTAAAAAGGAATTGGTACCGGTTTCTCTACAGACTTTCTTTTTTTTCTTCTGTTCTGTAACCTTCAGCTTGGCTAGGTGCTTCATCCCAAATGATACATATGATATACAATTCTACAGATGATGTACTAGCTGGAAGTAAATTCACAGTTGTCAACAGATAAACTCTGGATGTCAAGAGATAAATTCTGGATCATAACTTCAATAGTCTTGGGTTTGGACTTATAGCTGCTCACATTTACCATATAAGAAAAAGGACAGCACTATTCAGAACAGAAGGGTCAACAATGTATGTACAAGTCTGCTTGACTCTCATGGTGCCAGAAAAAATTCCCCTGAAATAGCTCATTTTCATTTATGTGGTCTTCAAAAGCATATTGACAGATGGAGATGAAGCTATTGAACCTATTGAAACATTATGTTTTCTTAAAGATTTTCTAAAGATAAGAATGAAATGCTACTCATTAGTAAAATAGTATATTGCATTTTTTTACCATATATTAAAAATATTTGTAAACATTAAAGGACCACGTTCTCTCTAGCTTCAGTCTATGGTGATTAACAACATGCTTATATTTTTTTCATTGAAATAAAATTATTTAATTCATTGAAGAAAACCATTCCTATTTTAGAATGAGAAAAAACACATCCACTTAAATAAAGAGGATTCAGACACAGAAATTGTAGAATTTATATAACTGCTAATAAATGGATTTAAGGTTTAATGCTACCTTAAAAATTATGTCAAACATTTCTACATATAACTATCTCCATATTCAAAGTATGCAGATTGAAAACTCAGCTACAACTGTTGCTTCCAGTCACTTAATTCCTAAAAAAGAACTTCAAAGTCAAGAATTAGAAAGATTTATTCACAAGGCACTATGCACTTTTTGTTAGCATTTTTCATCTTGGATTATTTTGGGGCTTTTCCTCTTGCAAATATTTTATTGAATGACACATGTTCAGCTTCCATTCATGTTGTTCACCTTTTGACAGGTCAAGCAGTAACCAGGGATATTCTGTGTATTCTCATTAGAGCTGTTCATGTACAGGATCACACTTCGATATCTTAGATAAGATTCCTTGGTATTATTTTTCCATTTATTCTTTCTTGCTAGTGCCTTGTTTCTATAGCTCCATAAGGAAAGCTAAAAGTGTAGTTATCTGCTATTAAAAGTTATACTAGGGGAGCGTTGCTGAAATTGTTAGATGTTTTTTCTCTTTAACAAAAGTACCTTATTTTTTTGATGTGTAACTGTGTGATATAGCACTCCAGAATGTTGAATGGTATTTCAACCTTTACAATAAACATGTTGATAGTTGCATGAAACTTTCTTCAGATTATCCAGTGATCCGTCTTTAGTCCAGCTAAAGTCAAATAGATTCAGGAAAAGCTGTCAAGAAGTAATTAACTATGCCCAAACGCAATTCCTCCAGACTGAAGTAGCTGTGTTAATGAGAGCAAATGTAACATACCCTCTTGTTGCACATTCCCTAGATTCTTGGTAGAGAGCAGCTTGCTGAAAAGGAAAGGTGTGGTTAATTCAAAGCTATAGTGTCTGGGGAACAAAGAGGGTTGAATAGGGAAATGGGAATATAAAGATGTATATAAACACTGCAGCTTCAGAAAGTCATAGTGGGAGAATAAAACATGTCTCCCCTGACATGCATCTTCTATTCATGTTAAAATTATACTGAAACAGACAGCTGAAGGAGAATGGCTGGACTGACAGGGTTTTGGGGAATAAAGTTGTGCAGGAAGTAGAAGTCCCTTGATTGCAACATAGATGGAGGACAAACATTGCTAATCATTGTCACAACTTTAAGTGAAATTTTATCAAATTATAAAATACCGCCTATTTTTTGCAAGTTAATCTGGATTCAACAAAATACTGGGATTAAGCAGTATTTCCACAGAAATTTAGGGAATACTAGAAACAGAGGGAATTTGGAAGAGGAAAAATAGGACTACCTATTTCTCTAACTTATTTGATATGAACTGTACTGTAGTATTGGTACATGACTGCTAGCTGCTTTGCTTTCCTTCAGTCACTGTAATGCTCCCAGGGCAGAATGATCACTGGATTAAAATATATGTCCTTATATTTAGTTCTTTGATATGTTTATTGTTTTAAGTTTTTTGGTTTTTTTTAAAGAATAACCAATAAACCACCCAAAAACTAAAAAGCTGGTGACTGAACACGTCAATAAAGGATAAAGGATCATAAAGTGGTAAATGCTTTATTTATTCAGTGTGATTACCTGAAATTAATCAAAATGCTATCAGCATCAAACCCAGAAACTAGAAAAGTCAGATATGATGTTCAATTAATCCTAAGTGAAGATCAAGAATAAATCTGAGGTTAAGTTTGACAGAAATCAAGGTACTGAATAAAAAAGTGAGATATGGAAATTAGCATTTAGATAATCCAGGGAATCTCTTTTATACTTCTAGCATAGTATGAAACAAATCTAATGCAGCTTTTTCTGCATGCTTTGTGCTAGTGTATTCATTTTAATACTTATATTTGTATATATTATAATGACTACATATTTCTTTCTTGTATTTTTTAGTTGAATGGGTACTTTCTGTAATGTCCATTATGGTATTAATGGTATGTAACATAAAATCAAGAAGTAAAATCCAAAACTTACCATGTCAATGATGGCTTTGTCATTGACTTCAGAGGATTCAAGTATTAAGTCTATAAAATGTTCTTTATGGTCTGCTTTAGAAACTTTGTACATTGCAATGTCTGTGTTTATGTTCCAACTCTCCTGTATTTTTTAAGGACTTTTTTGCTGGATTTTATGGTCTACTAATCTTTATGGCAATTGTGATACCATAAATCCTCAGGTTTGAGCCTCTGATGAACTTTTTGTAAAGTCTCTGGCCTTCAAGGCCATTAACAGTCCTTTTAATTGCCTTTGAATATTGTATCTCTTACATTCTCTGAAATACTTATTTTTTTATTGCTCCCTGTCTGAAATAAGGTTGGAGAGATCTCTTAAAGGAGTTGCCTATATTTGGAGTTTTGGCTATGGAGTTGATATATAACTTCCTCCTCTCCTCCTCCCACCCCTATCCAATGTTCCTTATATTTGTTTATTACTGTTTTTTTATTTTAAAGCCCACTAGAACCGAGGAATGAAGCAGATAGACTTTTAAATTCATCTTATGCTACACTAATTTCATCACCAGTTTTGCCCAGATAACAATTGACTCCGACTTTACTTTCTATATACTTTTTTATTTATTTTTTTTTTTTACCTTTAACAATATACAGTGAGTGGAGTTTCTTATGTCTGATTAGATATGTCAAGAATGGGACAAAATGGCTAATGCAAGGAAAACAAACAGAAAAAAATAGGAGATGGCAGTATTTTTAAATTATCCTAGAGACCGCTGTCTGTAAATTTTAAAGGGTTGTGGAATAATATCATCCTTAATTAAATTCTAAAGAAAATTCCATAAAAAGAAGAAATATACAACTTATAGTTGAGTGTATTTGAACATTTTCATTTCTTTTTTGAACAAGTGCTGTTATTTCAATTTGTATGTACAACTATTTTCTCTTTTTTCTCCAAAATATATGTACTTGAACCCCATCTTTTATGAATGTTTATATGAATGAGAAGTCCTATGGTGCTATAAACTGTGTGGATAGTTTCTATGGGGCAGTTCATTTTCTTAAATTAAGAGAGTAACTTATTTTAGTGGAGTTGCAGTTACTATGTAAAGCCCCACAGGCCTCATACATTAGCTGGACCAGTTTATTGCTAGCTGACTAGCCAATAACTTAAAAGACAGAATATGGAACTTAATAGGAAAAGACAGAATTATGTAAAACTCTGTTAAGTCCTTAAGTACTGACAATATATAAAAGAATATAACTTTGAAACACTTAATGCTTATAGTAAAAAATATTTGATAAATTATGCAACTGAAATCATGCAGATACAACTGCTGTCTCTCTGAAAAAAATTGTCGTCGATAATGACTGTAACCAGTTCCTCCTTATACTAGAAATGTTGGGTGCTTGCGGTATACAGAAAATATTTATTTCAGTGGTAGCTGTCATTGTTGTTGTCCCATTGCATTCTCAGGGGAACCTCATCTGACTTCCCATAAGTGACCTTATCTCCATTACTCTCCTTCAGTTAACCATGTTTTTTTCTTTGTGAAATGCTCACATTCTGGCTAATCACTTTACAAGATCAGGAAATGAGAAGTACCCTGACAATTGGCACAATTAAGCAAAGGTGCAGAAGGTTACCACCACCTACATAGCAGGGAAAAAACCAGCTGCCTCTCTTACAGGATTTTTTTTTTCTCCCATAGGATTTCACTGACCAACTCTATACCCTTGGACAGGTGTTCTATATAGTACATTATATGCTAAACATCTAATGAATTCACATAAGGACAAGACATGACTGTATGCAGAAGCCCTCCTCCTCCTCTCCTTTCCTGCCTTTGCATACCTGTTTCTTCTGTAAGGGAACCCATGGGCACAAAGAAGGTGCTGCATCACACACTCACGGGTCTCTCACCCGGGGCAGTCAAGCACGGCAGGAGATCCTATGGAGTGCACCTTCTCATGATTTTGATGCAGACATCATACCAGCCCATTTGCATTTGAACTCAATGCAAGATTAATTCCGTATTTACATACTTACTATTTGCTAGTTAAATAGCCACACCACATGTAAGAGCAGATCTTTCCTTTTTTTTAGGAAATCAAGCAACCAAGTCAACCCAAATATAAAAGCTATTGTGATTAGAATTGAAGCTAAATAAATCACACTCATTATTCCGGGTGAGAATAGTGGTCAAGGTGGAAATTCTTTTATATATCGGTATTTCTCATACATGGACTATAGATAAAAATCTGATAGAATGAAGCAAGGGTATTGATAACCTTTAAAATATAACTGAAAACCACATGACACTGGGCTCTGTTCTTTCGGAAATGAATGTACATCCTTTGTTTATAAAAATACTCATGCTTTAACAGTAACAGTTAATTGACAGAACTGTCCCCTTTATTTGAAGTTAGATATAAATATAATAATATTTATGAGAAGGTATCATCTGTAAGATCATTCAAATTGCTTTCTGTTTTGTTTACTGATCATAGCAGTGTTTAAACCCTGTTACATGAAAATGTGACCAAGCCTCCAATCTTTTCCCATGTAAGCTGGTAAGCATAGTGTAAGACCTTGATGAAATTGGTCCATAAATATTTGTCTGCTATTATCTTTAAGATCCTTTTTCTTGAAAATACATACTGTGAAGATATATGGCATAGTTTACCAATTGCTTGTATTATTCATCATCCTAATTGACACTAAGAAATATATGTTCACAATTCATAAGTTATTCATCTTTATTTTCCTGCTTGCTGCGTTCTGAGTGATTCTTCTCCTTAAAATTTAAATTCTAATGTTCAAGATAAGATCGATGATTATACTATTGTTGGTTCCTTATGCTTTGTGAACAAAAATTGTACAAATACATGATGGTATCTTCTCTTAGAGCTTTGATTAAGGATGTCCTAGTGGGTACACTGGCATGGCAATTTCACAGACAAATTAGATATGTACTGTGTATTCAGCAATGTAGATATAAATTGTACATACCCTCATGATTCAAAGTTGGATTGTTTAGATTTTTCCCCATTATCTTGCAAAATGTCAGTGTGTCAATAATGATGGTAAATGTTTGTAGCTTTTGACATAGCAAATTCAGATATCATACAACCAGCTTCTTTCTTTTTGAAATACATACTGAAACCCTGTTTCTTTTCACATACTAGTATTTAGTTAATCCAGTATGCTTTGTTGCAACAAATAGCCTGTAATGAAATCAAATGCTGTTTTACTAATGACAAAACAAATCTAATTATCTATCATATTTCCATTGCTACGGTCAGTGAAAAAAATGCCATTATTCTAAAATGCTGTTAAAGAGTGATTGGTCTTTGCCTTCTATTACCCTGAGGTACTATAGATTTTAAATCTCTGTCAAAGTGATAGCAAGTCTTCAGTATTGTACTTTTCCACTGTGCAGCAGTGATCTCCTTTCTTTCAAAATTGTTTTTCCTTGTAAGAATCACATTCTTAGCTTTTATTTTCCCTTGAGTTACAGGAGGGAAAAGATAGACAAGTTACTTCTTCAAGCCCTAACTCCAATGCAACTCTGTCAAAACATATTAGTGTAGTAAGTGACCATTTTTTTTCCCCAAGGCCCATTCAGTCACCTCCAGACTGTGTCTGTCCTTCACAAAGACAGAGTATAAGAGAAAAAGAACATTCCTATCTTGCATCCCTATACCAGTAGCTACTGTAGCTTTGGGCTCTCCCTTCAGTACAGCACTGATTGGAAATCTACAGAACCCTTCATTCAGATACACAAAAATAACAAAAGGATAATTTAAAACAAAATGAGGTGGTTACCTTAGTTTTCTTGCTCTTTTTATTTTACTTTTCCCTTAATTTGATATGTTTTCTAGATATTGTTAGAAAATATGTTGTCAATTACAAGTACTGCTCAGTGCATTGCGACCACAAACCAAGTTTCCAAAATAATGACTATCATAAATAGTCTCAACAGGAGTTAGTCTTTTAAAAAGGTTGGATCTCTGTCATCTCCAGAAGTCATGCCTCCTCTTACTGTTACTGTCTTTCCATTTGAAATAATTTCTGAAAACAAAAACTGATCATTTTTTCCCCCTCTCAAAAGCCTTAAACCTCAAAAAGTCATTATTTACACATTCAAGAAACTTTATTTATTTATGCTTAGAGGTTCTTTTTTTATAAGACTAGAAAGAAAGAAAGGATTATTTAATGGAAATGATATTAACATCAGTGGGTTTTTTTCTTAGGTACAAATAGCAGTAGTCATCTTTTGGATCACAGCTTTGTCAGTGGTAGTGACCACAGGAAAAGAAAAATCCATCCTAGCCATACCTTATTGTAGCCAACATGAATCGCAAATCTCAAAAAGCAGAATAAATCATAAAAGAGAAGATAAATCAAAATGTAAAAATACGAAGAAACCAATATATAAAATAAAATACAAAAATGTGTTTAAGCAATAAGATTACTTCAGATTTTTCAAAGTTATTCATTATATTAAACTTCTTCCAAATGCTCATACTATGTGATATCCTGTAGAAATAGTGTTTCCACTAAAATATGCTCTATAACAACTTCTGCTGTGAATTGCAACTCTCTTTATACATGTGCATTATATCAAAGAATATATTATAATTAGTGACATATTTAGTCCAACTAAAATGTTAAAGCAGTGGACTCTTATGCACAGCTTTGTTGCTAGGAATTCAAGCTATGTTCCAGGAAGGTAGCCCATAATACCTTTTATTTCTCTTTACTATTTGGTGACTCATAGTGAAGTTTTCTTTTTGTTTTCTTTTTTTTTTCTTTTTACGTTTTAATGATGGTGTTACTAGTGGAGTTGTTTGAAAACGTACTGATTCTTCTGTTAATCTTAAATAACTGAAAATAATTTCTATATATTAGGAATGAATTATTTATAGTGAGGCATTTGTGCAAGTTTATCAAGAAATGGGACTTTGTCAGGCTTTGAACCTAACTTATTAGGAGCTGTTGAAACAAATATGCAATGCAGAGAGGCTGAAACAAGAGTGGTAGAGCTAGCAGTAAAAAATGTGAATACCAGTATAATTTACCCCCTTAGTGATTTCAAACAAAGTTGAAATAGTGGTCTTCTCTAAAGTCATGTTATTTATAATGTGATTATCTGACTAATCTAAAAGCTATTTGCACTTCAATAAAAAAACAAACAATCATTTCAGCTTCTAAGGAGAACTAAGTAATGACAATAATGCTCTGTTTCAAATTCAGAAATGAACTAATGCTAACATGAAACTTACCGATAGTATAAAAGTAGTGTAAGCAAGGCATGCAAGAGAGGTTAAAGTAATAAAGGAAAGATTTGCTATAAATGTAAATGGGTATGAATGGTGTTTAGGAATGGTTTATTTAATTTAAAACTGTCATTCAAATAACATGTTATTGAACTTAATTCCGTTTATGAAAGCAAATGAAGTATAAACCTATAGATGTAATCTCACAAATACAGCAATCACACAGCATACAAGAAAATAGGATTTTTTTTTCCAGCTAAGGCCTGTAAATAATTATAGTGTGTCAAAGAGTTTTTTTGAATGTGGAATTAGTTCCTTCAAATCTTCCTAATAGAGATGTCTGGTAGAAGACAAGAAGAGCTAGCTCAACGTATCAGCTTTGCTCAGCTATATATCTTTTTCAAGTTGACAAAAAACATGGAAACTGTTGCTATTTAGGAGAAAAAAGAATAATTAGTGAAAGTCATTGGCCCAGTTACATCAGAACAGTAGCCCTCAAAGAGAATAAAAACAAGTAGGTACGAACACATATATTGTCTAGCAAATATTTTATAAATAAACTACATACGGAGAACTAGATTATAGAATATATTTGTCTTCTCAAATCAAATGGGAAGTGACTTAGGCACTTAGAATATTATTAATCTACTTGGACAGCCTAGGCAAACTTTGTGTTTCTTTGGTGGATAAGAACTGAGTAGTTCAAAACTGAGATTTTGACATTAACAGTCTCATCAACATTGAAGATATGAGGAGTGAGTTTGTGTCTTCTTCGGTATATGTTACTTTGTTTTTTCAGGACAACTTTAACTTTTATTGTTGGTCTGTGTTCTTGGGAGAGTTTCAACCTGGTTTTCATCTTTTTTAAAAATTATTAATTAAATTATTTTCCTAGATCTGTTTGAACAAGTACAAATAAAGCAATAAAAATGTGCTTTTTGATAGATGATTTTGTATGTTAGTTTTGATTTTTCTTTAATCAAACAGAATAATAAAGCCTTTCAAAGCTTTTTTTTAAATAATCTTCAGGACTTTTTCATTTTCTTGTTGAAGTGGCATGTTCTTTATTTGCTTTTCATTTGTATTCAAAGCATTAATAGCTGAAAGCTTTGAGAAATGCGTATGTTGCTGACAATATGACCCTAGAAAAATTATTTGAGTTAAAATCAAAACACTTGCTGTTTGGTTTTTTTCTCATAGTCAAATTAATAAAAGTGGGAACATTAAAAAGTGGCAGCAAGACCTTTAAAGAGAAATTTTCAAAATATGGTTTAAAAATATTTGTTACTGTTATTATTACATGTGATAAATTAATTTTATTTTAAGATTTATGTCCTTATTATAGTTAAGATCTCTCCTGAAATAATTCTTTTATAGTTGGGATGGACAATGAAAAAATATTTTGTACTGAATTTGTATTACCTATGTACCATATTTGCTGTATTTGTAGACAATTAACATGTTCCTAAGTTTCATATCTTGAGCACAACATTTTCTTTACAACTTTGTATGACATAACAGACTACATTCAAGGGTGCTGAGAGAGCTGGTCATTCTCCTTGCAAGGACACTTGTTATCATCTTTGGCAATTTGTTGAGCTTAGAGGAGATCCTCAAAGATTGGAAAAAAGTCTTAAAACAAAGCCAAAAGCTTGACCTGTGTAACTTGCAAGCCGACCTTTATCTCAGTTCCTGAGGAAATCACAGATCAAGTCCTCATGGAAGCCATTTCCTGACATGTGAAGAATGTGATTTGTAACAGCTAGCATGAATTTATCAAGGGTAAATCACATCTGACCAAGTTGATTGCTCTTTTATAATAAACCATTAGGCTATTGGACAAGGTGCAAGACGTGAATGTAGCCTACTTCAACCTTAACAACGCTTTTCACTCTGTCCGCTCATCCAGATTTGGGTATGTGGGTATAATGTCCTGGCCTGGATGTAAGAACACTGTATGAGATAACAAAATGGAAAAAGATGAGAAAAGAGAAAAAAGTGAAAAGAGAAAAGAGAGGAAAAGGAAAAGGAAAAGGAAAAGGAAAAGGAAAAGGAAAAGGAAAAGGAAAAGGAAAAGGAAAAGGAAAAGGAAAAGGAAAAGGAAAAGGAAAAGGAAAAGGAAAAGGAAAAGGAAAAGGAAAAGGAAAAGGAAAAGGAAAAGGAAAAGGAAAAGGAAAAGGAAAAGGAAAAGGAAAAGGAAAAGGAAAAGGAAAAGGAAAAGGAAAAGGAAAAGGAAAAGGAAAAGGAAAAGGAAAAGGAAAATCTGAATTGGATGACAGGTTAGAAGGTAGTGGTTAATGGATTGTACCATACAGGAGGCCAAGAGCAACAAGAGTACCACAGGAGTCTATGCTCGGATATTCCATTGTTGCTCAGAACAGTCTCCATCCTAGAAGGTTTTCAGTAGAACAACTGGTTAAAGCCATGAGCAATCTGGTCTAACCTTAGAGCTGAGCATGCTTTGTAGAGGGGACAGGGGACCTCATGGAGGGGATCAGGAAAGCCAAGACACAGGTGGAGCACAGGTGAACTTGGCTAGGGATGTGAAAAATATCGAGAAAGGTTTCTTCACATACATAGGACAACAAAGGAAGATGAAAGAAGCTACCTGTCTTGATGAGAAAAATGGGACAACTAGCTACAGTCATCATGGAGAAGGATGAGATGCCCAACAACTTTTTTGCCTCAATCTTCACCCACAAGTGCTCAAGCCATGCCTCCCAGCTTACAGCATCCAAAGATAGTGAATGGGAGAATGAAGTACTGCCCACCATAGAGGAAGATCAGACAGGTTCGTGACCATCTAAGGAACCTGAACGTGTGCAAGTTCATCAGACCTGATGAGATACGTCAGAGGGTCCTGAGGGAACTGGCAATTGAAATTGCTAAGCCACTATCTATCACAATTGAAAAGCCATGGTAGACTGCTGAAGTTCATAGTGACCTGAAAAGAGGAAACATAACCCTCTGTTTTTAAAAAAAGAGAGTAAAGGAAGAGAAGGGGAACTACAGGCCAGTCAGTCTCCCTTCTGTGCCCAGCAAGATCATGGAGCACATCCTCCTGAAAAATATGCTAAGTACATGGAGAACAGATAGATGACTGGTGGCAGCCTACATGGCTTCACTAAGGGCAAACTATGCCTGACAAATTTGATGGCCTTCTACGATGGGGTTATAGCATTGATGGATAAGGAATTGCAAATTACTTCACCTACCTGGACTGGTGCAGGCTCTTGCACTACATCCTTGTCTCCAAATTGGAGAGATACGGATTTGACAGACAGATCACTCAGTGAATAAGACACTGGCTGGATGATTACACTCAAGGGGTGTTGGTCAACGGCTCAATGTCCAGGTGGAGACCAGTGATGAGTGATATCCTTTGGGAGTTAGTTCTGGGACCTTTGTCATCTTTGTTGGGGACATGGACAGTGGGATTGAGTGAACCCTCACCAACTTTGCATATGACACCAAGTTGAGTGGCATGGTTGATACTCTGGAGAGAAAGAATGTCATCCAGAGGGACTTAGACCACCTACAGAAGTGGGTCCGTGTGAACATCATCACGTTTGCTGCTCATTGAGAGCAGCTCTGCTGGAGACTTGGGGGTACTGGTGAATGAAAAATTGAATATAAGTCAGCAATGTGTGCTTGCAGCCCAGAAAGCAAACTGCATCCTGGGCTGCATCAAAAGAAGCATGGCCAGCAGGTGAAGGGAGGTGATTCTCCCCCTCTACTTCTCTCTCGTGAGACCCCATGTGAAGTTCTTTGTTCATCTCTGGGGCCCCCACCATAAGAAAGACATTGACCTGTTGGAGTGGGTCCAGAGGAGAGCCACAAAGATGATTAAGGGACTTGGAGGACCTCCCCTGTGAGGCTAGGCTGAGAGAGTTAGGGTTGTTCAGCCTGGAGAAGAGAAGACTCTGGAGAGACCTTATTATTAGCCTTCCAGTACTTAAAAAGGGCCTACAGAAATGATGGGGTGTGGCTCTTTATTGGGGAGTGTAGTGATAGGATGAGGGGTAATGTTTTTTAACTGGAAAAGGGTAGATTTCATGTAGATATTGGAAAGAAATTCTTTACTGCTGGTAAAGTAGTAAAGTGGTGAGACACTGGAACAATAAGAAGTTGATGCCCCATCCCTGGAAGTGTTGAAGGCCAGGTTGGATGGTGGTTTGAGCAACCTGACTTAGTGGAAGGTGTCAGCCTATAGTAAGGGAATTGGAATGATATGATCCTTAAAAATCCCTTCCAACCCAAACCATTCTACGATTTAAGCTTGAATTGCCCTTGTGAAATGTATGTGGGTGAGAAATGCTTTTTGAAAGATCCTTGTAACTACCTGTGAAAGTTCAGGGTGGTATGTAATTTGAGAGAATATCATACCTGTAACAACTGTAGAAATAGAAGAGAATCATTCAGATGCCTTGCAGTTAAGACTACTGAGGTAAAATGTTATTTGAGTATAGAGAAGTTATTTTTGCATGTGCATACATAATGTGTGTCTACATATATGTATATGTAGTTATACATTTGTGTATAGCCTCCTTTTGACTTTGGGCAATTCTTTTTGTGTCACTATATTGTTGGGTTTTTTGGGGGGTTTTTTGTTGGTTTTTTTCCCCCATGTCATTTGTTCATCAAATTAAGCTGCATTACAAAATGGACAGTGTTTACACAGTGGGATGCCAGACTCTGTTGCTAGTTTTAAGGGGTCAAGTACTTCAAGTGATATTTTAGTTAATATGATTGTTGTCTAAATTTTTACAAAATAAAATAAAGTATGAATAATTTTTCTCATATCTTTTAATTTCAAGTACTCTATTAGCACGAAGGGCTCTGATTTTTCTAAGATATTTACACAGTTTCCTCCTTAAGAAGCTGAAGTATAGAATCAGATTTAGTGGTTTGTTTCAGCAACAGTTGTTATGTAGATTATTTTTATTTGCTTATAATAATGTATAGTTATTTTCTAGATGTGAGCATATACCCACAGGGAGTTTTTTTTAAAAATTCTCCTAGAAATAAATTTTTTATCTATTTCAACAGAAATTGAAAAGGAAAGCTGTGGGGATCCTGGAACACCGTTGTATGGTATCAGAGAAGGGGATGGATTTTCTAACCGTGATGTTTTAAGGTTTGAGTGTCAGTTTGGATTTGAATTAATTGGAGAGAAATCTATCATTTGCCAAGAAAACAACCAGTGGTCTGCAAACATACCAATCTGTATTTGTACGTATCAAATATTTTTTATTATTATTTTTATTACAAAACATTATGATAAGTTTTTCCTTATATGTAATAATTTGTGTTATTGAGTGCAGAGTTAGCACAATGCAGTTAATTCTGTATTCTATGATAGGATACGATATGATATGATTAATTTACTTTTGTTCAGTGGTGGGTTTGCTTAATGATTATGCCCAAGACAAGTTCTAGAACTGCTAAAATATTTTTTTTCTTTTACTAGAAACTGTTAGAGCAGTTGTCTTTATGTGATTTATTATAATGTTTTATTACTAGCTTTTTTGAGGGATTCTGTAGATTTGATATGTACGGTACACTTTTTAGAGCTACTCTTATAAATTAATACATTTCTTTAGATTAGAAGTTGCTGAATAGTAATCAAAGGTTTAAATTGTTTACATTTTTATCCATGTGTTATATATGAATAACTTTTAGCACTTAAATGATCATAGACATTTATTGCTCTCTTCCAGTTACATTATACAACATAAGTAAAACTAGTGTTGTGTGCATTTGTGGCAACATCCTTCTTAACATTTCCACTAAAATAGTACAAATCAAATATATTCAGAGTGTAATCAGTTGCTTTCATCCCTGCAACTCAATTTAATATGGCTTAACTGAAATGGTTGAATATAAAATATTATCCTGTTAACAACAAAACAACTCTGTTATCTCTTTGAGGCTAGTTAATTTCTTGTGCTTCTGTGTGAACAACAAATGATAAGGGCACTATTGACTTTCTGCCTCTTTTATGTGCTCAGTGAGAGGTCTGCACATCTAAACAGTTGCCTAAAGGAGGAAGTAAGTGGTGCCAAGTGATTAATGATTGTTGAACATGGGTAAATTGTAAGGACTTCTGTGAGCTTCCAATGCAACAAGGATGTTCTTTATTACCTGGGAGCTCTGCTTGGGAGGTGGTTTTATTGAGCGGAAGGGAGTAAGATTAAAAAAAACAACAACCTTCTTTCTGGCTTCACAGATCATAACAAATACTGAATTATTCAGTTTAAGTAATCAGCAAGTTTAAGGATCTCTTACAAAAACTTAGTAAAAAATTAAATCCTTATTGAAATGTTTTATTCTGTTGTATAATTGATTTCTTTCTTTTTTTGGTAGTTCCTTGCCTTTCCAATTTCACTGCACCAATGGGCACTGTTCTTTCACCTGATTATCCAGAGGGATATGGGAATAATTTAAACTGTATCTGGACAATAATTTCAGACCCTGGGAGCCGAATCCATCTTTCTTTTAATGACTTTGACTTGGAATCTCAGTTTGACTTCCTTGCAGTTAAAGATGGTGACTCTCCAGACTCCCCAATAATAGGAACATTTACTGGTGCTGAAGTTCCTTCTCATCTTACCAGTAATGGTCATATTTTACGTCTGGAGTTTCAAGCTGACCATTCAATGTCAGGACGTGGATTTAACATCACTTATAACAGTAAGTAAAAGTATGGTTTTGTATATGTGTGTGTTTTATTTTGAAGATACAGTTTAGGAGAAAAGTATGTAAAAATGATGTCATGTTGATGCACCTTCAAACAAATCCTATTTAATTACAGGTACCTCACATAGTTGTTTAGATTTGCTTTCAAATACGGTGTTAGGCCTGAAAATATGTGCATACTTACTATTTACAGCATTAGAGATCATTGTGATGAGAGTTTTTACAAGACTGACAAATCATGCCAATTTCAAACTATAAAAATAGAACTTTACTAAATTTGTTAACAGCACATTTTGTACTGCTGGTAAAATACTACACAAAATTAATCACCATCATTACATAAATACAAAACTACTGAACACTCATTACTAATATAGCTATGAACGTATATAATACCCTAGAGCTAATGTCTGCAGTTCATGCTATCTCCTAGTGACCACCATTAATGTGGGTGGCCATAGAATCTCTTTGATAGAAGAAGTCAAACCACAATAGGTTTGTTTTCTTTTTCTCTATTTTACCTTTCTTATGGCTGATGATTTGAAGCTTTTTTTCCCACTCTCAGAAAAGGAAGACTCCTGGTACTAGTTACCTTCTTTTTTGTCTTGCCAGTCATCCTTCTGTATTCAGGGGGATGTCTGGCCTCTTTACAGTCCCTTGTGCTTATCTTGTCTTTTGTTTAGCAATTTTTTTCTGCTTGGATGCCTGCTATGTGCAACTCCACCTGTCTATCTTTGCCCTTTTGGAGATCAATTTGCTCACGTTTATGTAAAATGTTTATACGTTGTGCCTGTCCATTACAATGTTAAAAAGAATGCTTACACACTGTTGTTTGTTACTCTGGTTTGCTATGCTTGTATGTAGGTGGAGGTAAGTTCATATTAATTTTATGCTGATTAATAAATTTTTATCTTACAACTGTAACAGCCAAAGGGAGATAAATTTCTAGACTGCCATTCAGTGCAACTGCAGTAAATAGTAGTTAGGCTTCTGTCTTAAGCACTCTGAATTGTACCTACCTATTTGTAGTTTTTGGAAGGGAAACCAGCATCTTCTGTCATTTTTTGTATTTAGTTTATCTATTGTATACAAACAGAGTGTCTCCGTTTAAGGCTCAGAGAGCAAGATTCTCTCTCTGTTGTCCCCTACCCTCCCAGGGGGAGGATTAAAAAAAAGGGAATAGAGAAAAAGATGCTTCACACAAAGTTGGAAGTTAAGACTGCAACAAGTTTAATGAAAAACAACAGGGGAAAGGAAAAGGGAAGTAATAAGGGACAAAGGATATTTAACTACATACAAAACCTGATCCCAAAGGTTCCCGAATGAAAGTGTCCAAGCAGTGCCTCGTGGCCGCTGCGACCGCTGTGACTCATCACCAGGGACCGTAGTGGTGCCGGGAAGCAGGTGATGGTGGATGCTGCCGAGCATGTGCAGGTAGCCCCAGCCGTCCCCCAGATGCGACAGGAAGCAGCCCAGGAAACTAGGAAAAGCCCGCGAAAACCTCAGGCCTCCTCGGTTTTCATAGACTGTGGCCGGAAAGGGAAGGGAACAGTACTGATCTCTGACCCCCCAGGGTCCAACAGACACCACCTGTCCTTCCCTTTCAGGCTGGTAACCCTTAAACCATAACACAGAGTTTCCCATTAAAATGGAGTTCTGAGTATTTCACTTGCTTCTGTCCCGAGGGAGGTGAACAGGATGAAACTAAGCAAAATCATAAATAGCTCCACATTTACTACTTGGCACTACATTTACTGACCTTTAATGTCATCTTCCATTATACTATCTTTTCCAGTACTAAATACCATTAGCACATATTCACCTTACTTTTTGCTGGCAAAATTGTTCTATTACTTCTGAAGGACATGTGAAGAACTGCCTATGTTGTATTGCTATCAAGTTATATGACATTTATCCCACATCAAAGCCCAGGCAGAATTTATTCCCAGCTGTGGTGGACATGATGTTGCAACATGTAAACCTTCAACATGTGTAACACTGCAATATATAGCGTGAGGCTCTCCTGTCTTTCTCCTTAAACCTAAAAGTATGATAATTCCAGAGGATTACTTGTATTGTAAGTGACTCTTCAACTGCATGATTTGAAGGAAAGCTGTGTTCCCACATCTGCCCTTCCCAGAAGAACATATTACATATGTGAAAAATAATCTATTGTTGAAGATGTATGAAGGTGTTTTACTCTAAATAAAACATAGAGGATCCATTAAACAAAAGAGGAAATGAGATTAAGTGAGATTGGTAACTGAGAGACCTAGACTCATGTTATAATAATAATATTATAAATATTATTTTCATAGTATTGAAAGGACTAAATTCTCCTGTGGCTCTCTACTTTTCTTGCATCATCATTCACCTCTCCATCTTTTCTTTTTCTCTGTCTTTTGTTTTGTTTTAGGTTGCTAATCTTTCAGAGAGGTATTTCTTCAGATTTACCTTGAACATTGCTCTCTGAATAGGGGAGAGATAAACTGACACCAGATTACTGTGTAAACATTTTTTTTCTGATATGGTTTTATATTTCAGCTTTCAGCCCTCCATCTTAGCTGCTTCGTCCCCAGGTCATTTCTCAAAATGCGGAATGTAAATGTTAAGAAAATACGGTGTTTTCTTATTGGTTTCCATAGCTACCAGTCTTTGTTGCAAACCAGACTCTGAGCTGTAACTAAGCATCTTAGTACTATAACTAAATATTGGAAATTCTGGAGTTATTCAGTACTATTGAAATATAAAATCAGTTACAATGAAAATGAGATATTGAATCCATGTTTCTTAACAGGAGTTGTAACATTTCCTCTATATTTTCCTCTGTTTCATGTCCTCTTAAAATTTATAAGAGTTCTGCTTCTTTAAGATTTCACCATGGTGTGCTAAGTGGTACCAAGCCTATATCTAGTAATGAGGAAAATAAAATGCTGGAGAGTCTAAGGCAGTCTTCTTGGATAAAAATTAGATCTGTGTATAAATGGATATTTTCAAGACATCTCATTTTGTAGAACTAGAACTAAATATAGGTCAGGTAAAGTAGGATTTACAGTAAAAATGAAAGATACAGATGATTAGCATGGAATAATCCTTATATTTAGTTTTCTGGAAATGCAGGAATTCATCAAACACTGTCAAGACTTCAGGTTTAATATTTCAGTGCCATATAAATATACTTATCAGAATAAATTCTGGTCTTTTAAAACATTTGCAGACTTCCTTGGGCATGCAGCAGTCTGATTATGATATCTCTCAATTAACAGTCTCTTAAAGTATGTACTGATAGTACGAAATGGTACAACTTTAATTTTTGTGAAGAAGTAACAGTGCAATATTAACTTTCACCAGTTGTATAACGGAGCTCCCTCACACTGAAATTTATTTTAAGGAAGTGTTTTCCATATATGAACAGTTTAACACTTTTTTTTTTCATTTTATGGGTGTGTTTAAGCTAGAATGGAGCTGTGCATGTGTTTGTTATACTCCATAGTTAAAATTTACTTTAAAAAAGCAAAAATAACCCCAGAAAATGTGTCTAATCTTTTTTTCAGTAAATACATCTGCAATCTGATAAATTACAGAAGTAATCTTTCCATAATAAATAGTTTAAGGCCAAAGGAGAGGATAAAAAAGGAATTAATATAATTTTCACTCTGTCTTGGCATTTGTAAACTCATACTTAATTAAAAATATCAATTTTCTGCTAACATTCCATCTTATATATGTCTCCATTTAGGGCTCAGGGCAAATCCAAATGAGTACGGAGCAGGATTTTCTCTCTGTTGTACCCCAGCACCCCTACCCTCCCAGGAGAGGATAAAAAGAAACAGAGAAGAGATGTTTCACACAAGGTTGGAAGTTAGGACTATAACAGATTAAATGAAGACAAGGGAATTAATAAAGGACAAAGGATATTTAACTATGTACAAAACATGACCACCATGACTCGTCATCAGTGACTGCAGTGGTGCTGGGAAGTGGATGGTGGTGGATGCCGCCAAGCACATGGATGTAGCCCCAGCCATCCGAAGATGCAACACAAGGCAGCCCAAGAAGGAAGGAAAAGTCCCCAAAACTTATGGTTGCTTCCAGCTTCCTTTATCTTTTTTTCAGAGTGTAGCTGGAAATGAGAGGAAACAATACCACTCTCTGACTCCTTAGGGTCATACAGCCACCACCTGTACTTCTCTTTCAGGCTGTTAACCCTTAAACCATAACAATATATTTCAAAGGTATCACTCTCTTTTTGCCCCCTTCAAGAGCGGAAACAATGTACAGCAACATATGTGATCTCACATAATTGTTGTCATTCCAGTAAATCTAAACATCAATTCAGCTTCTGTTGGAAGTAAACAAAACTAGATTGCAAATGTCTCATCTTTGAGTTGCTTCACAAAGTCTGACAAAGATTTCTAACAAGTTAAATTTTGGTACAAGCCTACAGAAATGTGTAACTTGGAAATGGATGATGCAGATAAAGTTCCAATAACTGCGATTTTCAGCTTGGTCAGAACCTTATTCTGTTTGGCTTACTAATAGTTGGCTATGCACTAGTGTTGACTCAAAAAGGGGAATGAGACTGAAGAGTGGTTTACTGGTTACAGCAGAACACAGAAACATAGCAACCCAAAATTCCATTGGTTTAAGTTGCTATAGAACTGCATACCTGCACCTGGCTTCTTGCTTTCAGTTTAAATCCCAAACCTGGGGCACTTAATAACATTTTTGTTCTTTGTGAAGGTATTTATAAACTCAGTCATCCCTTAATCTTCCCTCTAATAACCTATATGCATTAAACTCCTCAATTAAAGGGAAAGTCTGAGTGTTTTATATTTGTGACTCCTTTTTGACTGCTTCCTACTTTATGCAGACCTTTGTTAAACTGTGGAGATCAGAATTAAACTCAGTATCTGAATGTAGTCACATAAATTCCAAGCAATGAAGTTTTATAGTCCCTCTGCTTCAGTCTGCTTTTCCTAATTTCCATCAGGACAGACAAAATGCACACATTAATTACTATGGAACAATTGGACCCAAGTGAAGGAGAATGGGTATTTATTGCCTATGACAAAAGAGTTAATGCAAAGACGACTACAAAGTCACGAGTTATTATCTCTATCTTTCCTTTCCTCACTGGTAGAAGCAGGGATTGTTATTGGCTGAGAAGAAGCATGTCAGCTCCAGCCATGAGTTTGGTCTGAAGAGTTCCTGAAGGTCCTCTAGGGGCAGGTATTCCGGATGCCAGAGTCATACTCACCTCCTTTGAGCTAAGGTGGATGAATTTTTTGAGGTGGAGAGCATCTCCCAGATTGTTTCATTTTTGCTAGTTGGTGGACTACTTTGAGCTGTTGCTCATTGTCTGGGTTGTAGGAAGTGCTGGGCAAGTATTTTTATGTAAGTTTAGATTCACTGTTTCTGCCAGTTATGCAGATATTTTCGTTACTATTTTCATTACAACAGTTTTATGGTGTTTTATTTAGCAAAGGTTACAACCTTATGAACTACATAGCAACTTGCTGAAGGTCAAATGGTGGGCCTTTGACATCACTCTAATTACTTGATTGATTTCAGCTTAGTAACCCAAGACATTGACAATCCCAGATGCTGCTTTTACATCCAAAGACTGTTTTAGTCTGTTTTCTTTCTTTGATAGAGTATGTCCATCATGGCACATTTTCGCTGGCATTCTCTTGTGCTAGACCTTTTCAGTCTCAGTACTTCCCAAGATAGAATTTTCCAAACTGTTATGTACTACACAGAAGTATGAATTTACATGTGGTGGGACTGAAAAACTACTTGTTCTTTGCAAAACTTCTAACAGCTTTTCACAATTTTTTGTTTAAGTATCTCTTTATTATTTAAAATACTCTTTAACTTCTGTTTCTTCTTTGATATTTTCCTCTGAAAGGATTACTTTTACTCCAAAGCCATTGCAAGACCTATTAGCTCTTCATAGGGCAGTCTACCAAAACAGTCACACCAGTGGACCACTCCTTTTTGGCCCTATTTCCAGAGACCTTTCA
This sequence comes from Mesitornis unicolor, assembly GCF_000695765.1. Classification (NCBI taxonomy): domain Eukaryota; kingdom Metazoa; phylum Chordata; class Aves; order Mesitornithiformes; family Mesitornithidae; genus Mesitornis; species Mesitornis unicolor. The sequence continues at coordinate 7,682 of NW_010191855.1, read as the reverse complement.
GAGCAGACCAGATGAGTTATAGTTGGCTTCATTCCTGCCTTCCTGTCTCTTGAGATGTTTGCAGTTACTGACCTTCACATATTTTAATGCAAAATGCAGGTTTTAACATCCTTCTGAGTTAATATCAGAACTGCAAGTACTTCACCGTCACCCTGTGCTATGTTTATGCTGCCTGGCTTTTTTCCAGGTGCTACTTAAAAATACCAGTACAATCATCACAGTTGATGAGTCTAAATGCCAGGAAAACTGGATCTCCTCTTAACATGTAATATTGCATAAAGATCTTTTGCATAGTTTCTTGATTTATTGGTGATGGGTAAAATATTAATATTAAGCATAATTCCCTTCTGTTCTTTTACTTTTTGGCTTAAGGCTTGTATATCATACTACAGATTTCAAATAAAGCTTTTCAGAATTAAAGGCAGACTGAATTTTGCTCATCAAGTAATGTAACTGCAGCAAGGTTAGGCTAAGAGAATGACTGCTGTTGTAGGGAAGAATTGTATTTCACTATCTTGCCTCCCATAGCCATCCTATACCATACAATCACTTTCATAGGAGCAGCAGTAACAGCCACAATTTTCAGGTTCTGAGAGAAATTATAGAGCAATAAACTGATTTTGCAGCCTTAATAAACTGGAGTCATGCACAAACAAGCTATATGTCTTTGTTTAAGGGTCAGAGAGAGAGAGCGCGCAGGATTTTCTCTCTACTGTCCCCTACCCTCCCAGGGGGAGGATTAAGAAAAGGGAATAGAGAAAAAAAAAAAAGCTTTGCACAAGGTTGGAGGTTAAGACTGCAACAAGTTTAATGAAAAACAACAGGGGAAAGGAAAAGGGAATTAATAAGGGACAAAGGATATTTAACTATATACAAAACCCAATCCCAGTAGTCCTGAGTGGAAGTGTCCAAGCAGTGCCTCGTGGCCGCTGCGACTGCTGTGACTTGTCACCAGGGACCGCAGTGGTGCCAGAAGCAGATGGTGGTGGATGCTGCCGAGCACGTGGAGCTAGGCCCAGCCATCTCCAGAGGCGACAGGAAGCAGCCCAGGAAACGCCCGTGAAAACCTCGGTTTTTTATAGACTGTGGCCAGAAAGGGGAGGGAACAGTACTGATCTCTGACCCTCCAGGGTCCTACAGACACCACCTGTCCTTCCCTTTCAGGCTGGTAACCCTTAAACCATAACACTATACCTGGAGTCAAGGTTTATCTACATTTACAGATAACAGTATTGAAAATTTAATTCTGTGTTGTTTGAAGCTAGTAAGAAAGTCAGTCAGTCCCCTCACTAAAAGTAGTGACTGTGGATAAAGTATTTAAAAGGTTTCTGTAACCCTTGTGAAAAAATATGCATCACTTTTTAATGCCATCCTCAGATGATAGACAACTATTCAATGTAAGCACTATTTTCATTCCCAAGGTCCTAAGTCAAAATTTTAATGTGATTCCTAAATCTAAGTGTTAGAATCATAGAATACCAGGTTGGAAGGGACCACAAGGATCATCTAGTCCAACCTCTCACAGTAAAATTATAGTTTAAATGAGATGAGTCAGCACCCTGTCAAACTGACTCTTAAAATTGACCAGTGTCGGGGAATTTACCACTTAGGTTAATAATTGAGTGCTTTATCTTGTCTGTTATTATGATTGTTAATACTTTTGTAATGCAAGATCTGAGAAATCTTTCTGCTAAGTTAATAAAATACTAGAATATTTAAAATTTCATATGGGAAATTTCAGTACAGGAAACAAAATAGATTATGGCAATATCAGGCACACTGAGGTCAGTATAGCTAAAATGATTGTGATGGTGAGTTGAAACTATAAAAGGTGACTGAAGTTATTATATCATAGATGCTTGCCCTGCCCTTCTGATGGATTCTTCTGGCCCATTTTAACATTAGATAGGATGGGCTACTGGAAAGGAAAACTTAGCCATCACAGAAATCTGCCAGCATCTAGCTGTTCGAACTGAGATTTTTGCTGGTATAACTTTATCATATGTTAAGCAATTTTTTGTACTAGTATACATTTTCTGCTGTTGGACATGCTTTCGTTTCTTATTGTTTCCTAATATAAATAATTTCTTTTTACTAGCAGAATAAAATTCTAAAAATGCCATCTTACTTGCTAGAGTTTTTACATCGTTTCCGCTCCTTTTTGTTTTTTTTTCTTTTGAAAAGCATTTGGACATAATGAGTGCCCTGATCCTGGAGTGCCAATCAATGCTCGGCGTTTTGGTGACAGCTTTCAGCTGGGGAGCTCAATTTCTGTTATATGTGAGGAAGGATTTATAAAAACACAAGGAACTGAAACAATTACTTGCATGCTAATGGATGGAAAAGTAATGTGGAGTGGACCTATTCCTAAGTGTGGAGGTATGTATAATACTTCTTTCCAATTCAGGACAACTTGATGTTATATCATCTAAGTTGTGACCAAATGAAGTTCAGATAGCACAAACCTAGTCCTTAATACAGGAGTCTAGTAAGGCATGAGCTTTTGTTATAAACCTGTCTGCAATGGATTTTTCTTATAACTGTTATAAGGACAGAAGAAAAATATGGAAAAAATTGACATAAACATCAGTATATGAACACTGCTATATAACCTCTGTTACAATGAAGGCCCATTTAAGAAGCTTATTTGGACGGGAATGGGAATAGTTTACACTGTTCATACTTTCAGATAGCTCTCATTTGGCACTGGTGGAACTACAGTTTCCCAAAGATATTTTGCGCTATAAAGGAACACTCACATTTTTTCTCTGTTTTTAAAGCATGCATTTGTCCAATTTGAGAAACTGTTTAAAACAATAAGCTTCAGTGCTAGAAAGGCACCAGTAATATTCATCTCTGCATTTTTGAATTCCAGTCCAATCAGTATCAAGATTGGCCTTGTTAATACAGAGGAGAAAGAAATAGCAGGGAAGAAGAAAATAAGAAAATCCTTCTGTTTTCACTGAACCTTATTTTAGTATATTGAAGGTTTCTGTTCTTCAACTTTGATATTTATTTCAACTTGTCACTCAAGGTTCTTAAGCAGTCAAGAAGTTTCAGGTTTTTTTGTGGTTTGTTTATTTGTTTCTTTTAGTTCACCCAGTTTCATAAAGATTTTCTTCAAAATTCAGCTATTGACTTCTTACTTCAGACAGATAAACAAGACATTTGAGTGCTCAGTGAATTTTGCTGATACAATACTAGATTAGAATGAAGATGTTGATCTCTTTTCAGGTCTGTGGCTATGGTGTTTAAAACCATTGGAGAGGTTTTGCTTATCTGTGGCAGTGCTTATATTTCTTTTATTCATAGTGACACTTAGGCTGGGGAAGATTCTTTTAGCAATTAATCTTCCTATTTATAGAAATTAAATACTTCCATACATCACAACCTTTAAAACACAGTGTTATTTTTATTTCTTTGGACTTGTTTATACTAATAGGTACAAAAATAAAAGCTTTGCTTCATTGTCTATATTTATGTTCTCTTCACCTGAAGAGAGAAAAAAATAATTCAGTTGCTTGTAAATTTCTTTTTAAAATTTATGATTTAATAAATAATGGTATAATCTCTGATGTATAGATTTTTAGATTTTATTTTGAACAGAAGCTTAGCTCTTATTTTCACTGTCTAATTGCCTTCCTAATATATGTTTAATTTTAATACATGAGTGTGACTGCTTATAATACACTTTGTATCCAGTTTACTTTCTGTGATAAATTATTACTGTTTCATAGATATAAGGTGGGTCAGTTTCCCTAGACAAGATTAGTATAATGCACTTGCTTTATTATTATGGAGCTGTATAACACTGCTAATAAAATATAAGCTTGTGTTTTCAATGTTGCAGTAAGAACTTAAATTAATAAGAATATTTTTAAATGTCCATGCACAAGATCATCTGAGACTCTCAATGGAACTTATATTGGAATCCTAGAGACACTGATATATTTGAATTAGATGTATATATCAACTGTAAAATTATGTATATTTTAAAAAATAAGATCAAATTTGAAGACTTATGAAAATATTTTTGAGCTAATAATGTAATTTTGTCTGTTGGGATGTTCAGAATTCTTATTGATTGCGTCCACATTTGCCTGTAACACATAGTCATTTTGTATAAGCTGAAATTTGCTTGCCCGCCATGCACCTCATAATTTCATTGTCATATGTATTAAGTCATGGGCATGAACTCCACATACTGACTAAGAGACACTGAATGTGACTGCTGTGCAGTTTTCCTTCCACTGCAGAAATGTCAGCTATTACAATATACAGGAGAGAACCATTTAATAATAAATATGGTGCAGATGTATAGGGTCAGCGTACTCATTTCTCAGGACGATCCTGACCAGCCTCTGCTGGAGCTTCTTCCCAGTCCTGTCCATGGCACAGAATCCCATTTCAGCTCAGCCTGGTGCTGTCAGTCCCTTCCCCAGCAATGCTGCGAGAGTGCTGGTCTCCAGCCCTATTTTCTGCTGATCTCCATTTGCTCCTCAGACCTAACCCATCAAATTGTTTTTATCTGATGGTCACTTGGCCGTTACCAGATCCTTTTCTTATCACCAATCCAGTCCTGTTCACCTTGCTCAGGTGGAGTTTGATGATGCTCTCTCTGTGAAGGCACTAACTCTACCTGTGTGTGATTATCTTTGGCTCCTGGCTTCTCTTTTCTGGTGGAGCAGCTTTGGTTTTGCTCTTGCCTGATGCTTTTCAGTTCAGGATTTCTGTCCTTGTGCCTTTCATCCTTCCTGTGTGAACGTTATATGGAAGATTTTCCCAGATTCTCTTGCAATATTATGCTGTTGTACCTGTACAGCTCTAACCTGTGTGACTCATGTAATGCTTAATATCCTGCTGTTCTGTAGCATAGGTGATAAGCTCTTGAAAAGAGGGTCTAAGACTATGAATCTACAAGATGTTCAGTGATTAGCCTGTCATCCTTAGAGCTTTCTTCATACTCACGGAAATTTGCTGCCTCAAACCCTGCACGTTACTATACAAAGAAATAAATAGAAACAACTTTGTAAGAATTCTTAGATCAGGCTAAGATTTGCTTTCAGTATTTTGCATAGACCTGTGTTTGACAAAGAGACTCTGGATGATGACAACCTCTGGTTATGTTGTATTTGTAGTGTTTCGTTTATAACACACTGACAGTGGGTATGAATCTGCCAGACAATCATCAGATAGAATTGAAAGAAAGAACAGGGGCTGAAAATGAATGTGAAAAAGGTCAGAGAAACAATCCTTTGGTATGATGACTGGAGACTTTTATTTTCTAAAAAAACCAATATTCTAAGATAAGCCCAGTCACCCAGCTGTTCTGACGGGAAGACCTCCTGGGTCTAGGAAACAGCATGTGATGGTGAAAGTAAAATAAAAAATTCTGTTGCATCTTGCACTTCAGGCATAAGGAAAAATATCCCCATAAGCAGGAGAAGGGTAAGAAAGATTTTCTTTAAAAAACAAAACAAAACAAAACAAAACAAAGAAAACCACACCAAAAGCAAAACACTCTGTTATTCTCAGATCCCAAATACAAAGAGAAATTACTCCAAATTTAGCCAATTTTAAAATTGGCAATATTTTTAATGTACTATTAGTAGGAGTATTTTCATAAAGTAGTTACTTTTTTGTATTCCAAAAATAATCTTTAACAGTCTCATGTGAATTTTGTGAGAAAATGGAGCTTTGTACAAGTTTAGCAATACTGTATTCCAACTATGGTAGTATAGTGGCTTAGAATAAGGCCATCTGGTATTCCTATTCTTGTTGATATATTTGGTAGTTTTTAGACTCCATATGTATTGTGAATAAGTGATTACATACTATTAAAAGTATGGATGATGAATGCTAGAGAGTTAACCTGCTGAGGAGAATGTGAGTTTAAATACCTTATTGTGTGACTGGTACTGCTTGCTGTAGGTAATTTGGAAAAGGGACTTCAAAGTAAAAAGTGAGAAGTACTATTTTAAGATCATCAGTGAGGAAAAAGAAATCAATATCTGCATATTTAGAAATGTTTCCAACATATTGAATTCTGAATTTTATATAGGTTTTAGAAACACTTTTTTTCCTTCACAGTAGGAGAAAGATGAGCTATTATGTCCTTTGAAACACAAAATAGCTCTTTACAACGGTTTGTCATCTTAACATAGGAGCTTGGTAATCTGAGAAAGATGACAATCAGACAAGTGTAGAAAAATCATAATTTTTAATTTGAAGGTGTGTCAAAAAGAGAACAAATAATCTAATTTTGTATGTATAGGTCTAGAATAATATAGACAATTGTATGTACAATGCTTTGCAACTGTTTAGGTGAAGAAAACCCCAGAAATGTCAGAAATAGTTGTGTCTTTGGGGGAAAGTGCTATATATTTTGCACTATAGTAGAGACACATGCCTGTCGACAGTACAGTAAGATCTTTCCAACTTCTTTATATTATACAGCATAGCTCATTTTTTTTCCATTGTGTAGCCTTCTAAACATAATGTCCACTGGAACAGTGGTGCTACGAAATTTTGTGGTGCAGCTTTCTCTTCCTGTGAAGTAACATGCTTCTGCTCTATGTCTAAATGGATACTTAAATGATACTAATTATCAAAACATTTGAGTGCTTTCTGATAATTAAATGTAAATAGTTATATTAATGATGGAGCAGAGTGTACCTTCAGCATTTTCCCAAAACACCAAACTGAGAGGAGTGGCTGGCTGATACACCAGAGGGTTGTGCTACCATCCAGAGGGACCCAAACAAGCAGAGAAATAGGCTTATAGGAACCTCATGAAGTTTAACAAGGGAAGTGCAAAGTCCTGTGCTTGGGGAGGAACAAAGCCATGCACCGATATATGCTAGGGGCCACCCAAGTGGAAAGCACCTTTACAGAATAGGCCATGAGAGTCCTGGTGGACACCAAGTTAAATATGTACCCTTGCAGCAAAGAAGGCTAATGGTATCCTGGGATGCTTAAGACAAAGTAATGTCAGCAGATTGAGGGGGTTGATCTTTCCGCTCTACCCTGAGTATTGGTGTCTGTCCAGTCTTGGGCTCCTCAGTACAAGACAGACATGGACAAAAAGGAGAGAGCCCAATGAAGGGCCACAAAAATCATGTAAGTAGTAGAGCATCTTTCCTATGAGGAAAAGCTAGGAGAGCTTTGTTTAGCCTGGAGAAGAGAAGGCTCAGAGGCAGATCTTATAAATGTATATTGATACATGAAGGAAGGGTGCAAAGAGGACAGAGCCAGAATTTTCAGTAGTGTCCAGTGTTGTGGTTTAGGCCCAGTGCGTAACTGAGTACCATGATGCCCCAGAAAGAAGAGCTAGTCAAAATAAGGACTGGGAGGGCTTCTCACCACTTAAACAGGTCACAGGCAAAAGACAGACTCATCATAAGGAATAAAAAACAAAATAATTTTGGTGCTGACATCAGAGTAGAACAATGGGAGATACAGCCAGATCTTAAAAATCAAAACACCTTCCCCCCACCCCTCCCTTCTTCTCGGACTCAGCTTTTGTTTCTGGTTCCTTCACCTTCCCCCTCCTCCTTTGCCTTGAGGCGGAGGGGGATGGGAGTGGGGGTTTGCAGTTGGTCTTCCTGCCATGCCACGTGCTTTCACAGGAGTAGGGGGGAAAAACAACACTTCAACCCAGTGTCTCTCTCTCTCTGCTTCCA
>NW_010191854.1:0-17197 GCF_000695765.1 Mesitornis unicolor | reverse complement strand
CCTGTTCCTCTGAGTTTCACCCACAAGCACTTGGTTCTACTGTCACCCTCAAGCTCTAGCTCGAGGGTTTCAAAACATTCTCTAACATACAGAGCTACCCCACCGCTTCTCTCTTACCTTTCCTATCCCTCCTGAACAACCTATATCCACCCATAGTGGCACTCCAGTTATGTGAGTCATCCCACCATGTTTCAGTGAGCGCAATTAAATCGTAGTCCCCCTGTCTCACAGTGGTCACTAGCTCCTCCTGCTTATTGCCCATACTTCGTGCATTGGTGTATATGCACTTCAGGTGGGCTGTTTTCCTCACTGCATTCTTTATGGGGATAGCTTTGATTTCCAGATGACTGACTTTTGAGTCATCTACTCCGTCAGTAACATTTACAACTGTGTCACTTGGAGCATTCACCACCGCCCCCCCTGAGATGGCAGCCTGATGGCCAGTAGACCATCTCTCAGAGACTGGAGTGCCATCTCTAGGCAAACCTTTGTTAAGGTTGGTACCATGCCCCTCCCCCTTCACATCTAGTTTAAAGCCCTCTTAATGAGCCCTGCAAGATTCTTAGAAATAATTCTCACCCCCTTTGCAGACAAGCATTCCCCATCCCTAGACAGGTAGCCTGGAGGAGAGCAGTCCATGCTATAATTGAAGAACCTATGATCTTATGATTGGGGGACCCAAGCCCTTGGTAAAGCTGTGTTGATTACCACCAATCACTGCATCTTAATTCTTCATGTGTCTTAGGAGAGCCTTCAGGAGGATCTGCTCCATGATCTTGTCAGGCACAGAGGTGAGACTGACTGTCCGATAGTTTCCTGAGTCTTCCTTTTTCCCCTTTTTGAAATTGGGGGTTATGTTTCCCCTTTTCCAGTCATCAGGAATTTGACCAGACTGCCACAACATTTCAAATATGATGGATAGTGTTTTGGCAACTTCATCTGCTAGTTCTCTCATGTCCTAGGGTCCCATGGACTTGTGCACCTTCAGGCTCCTTAGATGATCTCAAACCTGATCTTTGCTTACAGTGGGTGGGTCTTCCTTCTCCCAGTCCCTTCCTTTGCCTTCTGTAACCTGAGAAGCATGGCTAGAGCCTTTGCCAGTGAAGAGCGAGGCAAAGAAGTCATTGAGCACCTCAGCTTTCTCTGTATCCCTTGTGACCAGTTCTCCATTTTCCTTCCTGTGAAGGCCCACATTTACCCTAATCTTCCTTTTATCACTGATGTACCAATAAAAATTATTCTTGTGCTTCTTTATGCACCTGGCCAGATTTAATTCCACCTGCACTTTAGCTTTCCTAACCTGATCCCTGGCTTTTCAGACAACTTCTCTATAATCCTTCCAGCTAACCTGTTCTCATTTCCACTCCCTGTATCTTTACCTTTTGCACTCAAGTAAGTACTTTCTGGCATTCTTGCCTGCCTTCCTCCTTCTTGGGATGCATTGCTTCTCGACTTAAGAGGATATGGTCCTTGAATTTCAACTAGCTTGCTTGGGTCTCACTTTCCTCCAGGGCTTTATTGCACAACACCTTTTCTAGAAGATCTCTGAAGAGACTAAAGTCTGCTTTCCTAAAGTCCAGAGCGGTGAGCTTGCTGCATGACCTCCTTGATGTCCTAAGGATCTTGAACTCCACCATTCCATGGTCACTGCAGCCAAGGCTTCCCTTGAGCTTCACATTGCTCACCAGCTCCTCCTGGTTGGTGAGGATGAGGTCCAGCATAGTACCCATTCTCGTGGGTTCCTCTACCACTTGGAGGAAGAAGTTTTCATCTGTGCATTCAAGGAACCTCTTCAATCACTGGTGCCCCACTGTGTTGTCCTTCCAACAGATGTCAAGGTAGTTGAAATCCCCCATGAGGACCAGGGCTTGTGAACACGAAGTTGCTGCTGTCTCTTTACAGAGGGCCTCATCCACTCAGTCTTCCCAGTCTGCTGGCCTATAGCACACCCCCACTATGATAGCCCCTATGATGTCCTCATTTGACACTAGGGAGTTACTTCTTGCCATCCATGCTTTCTGAATTAGCATACCTCCAGCTTTTTAGTATCAGAAATGTCTAGGGTGGTTTTCAATTCAAAGAGAGCTTGTCTCTGTGCTGAGGTCAGTTCATAACTTAAATTCTCAGAATGATGTGCAAATGGCACCGTCATGGTGTTCTGTAAAGCTTGAGCTGGACCGATGATTAAAAGTGGGTTTTACTCTTTACAGGCAGAAATTGTCCCAGTTATTTTCTCAGGAACAGAGAATGGGGATCTGCTTCTTTTTAGAATTTCCAGTTTATACTCAAAAATATTCACACCATTACGTTGGTTCCCTCTAAGATCTTTTTAGGATGATGTGGAAATAAGACATTTGGACTACATCTTTGGTAAGTATATAACTTAAGAACATCTGTTGTTTGCTGTAACAGGACAATAAAGAAAATGAAGACTTAGTACACACTGAATACATATTAGGGTTTTTTAATGATCAAAAAAGGACCACCCTCAAACACCTTGGTAAGGCAAGGGCTTGCTTCTGATTTCTTCAGCAAGGCTGAGTCCCTGCAAACGGAATGGACAGCTTCCAGCTTTGCTTAATTCATGTGGCCCCTGCTATAGCTCACTGAGCAATCCTGGACAATGTACAATTTATTGACTGTTTGGATGGTCCTGGGGTCTTGAAACCTGTTCAATAGACATCTCAAAGCAGCAGCTCTTCCATAATAATATTTCTGTAATTCAGCTACAATACTGCAGAGTGCTATTGCTGTAATGATGTATCATGGAAAATGTGGAAAATCACCAAGGGAACTCATAAAATGTTATTTAACCTTTTGTTAATTTAAAGGCTTCAAGATTATCTAATTTATTTATTATATGAGGAAAGCGGCTGAAGTCAATTACAGAGTGGACTGTGAGATCTGTATATAAGCTTCAGTTCTGCAATAAATTACAGATATTGAAAGGCAGAGATTTAAGCTTATAAACCGGCACCTAAAAGCTGACAAGGTATAGCATAATTTGTATTAGTGACAGGTTTTGCTTTTCAAATAATAATAAAAAAAGAGCCATAGTCTTTCACAATGCAAAATCTATTTCAGAATCATGGTCTAAGTATTCGGTTTTTCATTACCAAATCCCAGAGGAGTCTATTGGAATTTTTGCATAGGTAATTCTTCCCCCTTCCTTTTTTAAAAAGCATTTCAAAATAACTGACTTCAACAAGTCTAGTGTTTTATACATTATAATAGGATATTACAGTAAGTACAAGCTGCATTAGCAAGCACAAGCTATTTAAATCTACAGAAGTCAGTTGCACTGTGATACTCTACAGAAGCTGAGGATCAAATTTAGGATGGCTGAAGAGAAAAGGTGATTCCTTGCTTAAGAGCTTTCAAAGGTGCTGAGAGACTACAGTGAATAGTCTTTTGTATAAGAAATCAGTTACAGCATTAAATATATCAGGACGTGTTTGAGTGACGGGAAATTTCAGTACTTGACCCATGATTACCAGGAATTATTAGCTGCTGCAAATAACTGAAGTGTCAAGCCTACTTATTTTGCTAGTATATGAGCTGTATATGATCTTGTAGCCCATAGGGCAAAGTTTACTGCTGGTCAAAGTATAGTAGCAGATTTATTTACAGTAAAATGAGTGAAATCAGCAGAGATTTCTGTTTACTTGTATATTTCGTGGAGTACAAGGTGCTTGCTTTGGGTGTAATTCACCCTTCTGCAAGTAAGTGTTTCAAATGCACAGATCAATTTCCTGACTGGATGACTGAAAGTTTTTATGCAAAAGAAAGACTCGTACATATCTGTGAATGACATCCCATTTGCACTAGCAGTCTAAAGAGTTAGTCACAGGCACACGGAAAGGCAGTATTATATTCGACATCTCAGTATTGTTCAATCACTTTCACTTTAAATATATTAATTAAATACACACACTTGTGTATGTCTTACTTGTAGTTATCACTTCAGATGAATTGCTGTTGGGTGAATGAGACACTCAGAATATTTCCTAAGCTCCATCTTTTCAACAAGTGTTAAAAAGACTTGGTGTCTGAACCTGGGCTGTTCAGAAGAGCTCAAGTTCATATAAGACCTCCTTCATATACACCCATATCAGTCCACTGAGATCATAGGAGTTATTTCTAACCACACTTAAGTGAGGACAGGATAAGTCCTGTCTGTTGTGAAAAGAAAGTCTGCCTGTATCTTTGTGATCAGGATATTGCTAAAAAAACCAACCCACCCTATCTTGACCCAGTCCTTCCATGTATAATATAGTATGTCAGTATCTTCTTGAGCAATTCTAATTATATTGCTAGATGACACTCTCCATGACTACGATTGATGGTTGTGCCAGTGAGGCTGAAATCATAATATGCGGGATCGTGGGCTGCTTCAGGGTGAGAGGTTCCCTGTTTAGGTAGCTGGAGGAAGTTCCAAAATCAGACATTGAGTGACCAGAGGAAAACTGAAGCAGGACATTATGCTGAATCATGTAAATGATGATAACTGATGGAGTCTGTGTGCATGGTATGCATATGTATACATTTTTGTAAGGCCAGATATTATGCAGACACATGTTAGAGTTTCAGACAAAATCCTCCAGGGGAGTTTTTCAGAATACTGACTTTGTTTCAAAATCCAAGGGCTGTATTTTTGTCACTGGAAAGATTCAAACCCTCATTTCTTTCTTGCTATCAATGTACCAAAGTAAATCTAACCTTCTTTGCCTGTGTCCAAGTGCATACTCTGTGGTGCATTCTTATCTCGATCCTTTTTCTCACAGCCGCCTAGAATGGGAGGTGTGATGGCAGACACTACAGATCCTTCCCTCCTGGATTTCCTTCTAGGAGAAACTGTGATGAAGACCAGGAATACCCAAAACGCAGGATTCATATCTGCATGTGGTCTTCTATTCTGTGATTCTGTGATTCACATCTAGCCTCAGAACTGGGAAATGCAAATTGCTCCCAGCTTCCACCATTTAGACAAAGCCTTTGTTTTTCAAATTAAACGGTGCTGTGCACATAGCACTTGTACACAGGCAGCTGTATTTCACTAAACATAGTAATGGTTTCACACATTTCCCTTGGAACCATTGCTCTTGGCAACTACAGTAATTACATGGGAATTAACTAATACATTATATTTGACCTCATAGGTTAGCAGTTAATAAGTGGCAGATTCTGACACCTCCAACATGCCTAGTTGGAGAGTGTGGAGCTCAAAACAGGACTGCTTCCTTTATGTGTACTTCTCTGAGAGCCACAGCTAGAATCTCAGGAAGGATGCTCCCTGCCGACCCTTTTGGATTTATTGCATGGCCAATATACTCTGCACAAAAGGAGCACGGCTAGTTAGGGCACAGCTTTATCCCATATCTGCTTCCATTTCAGAGCCAGTACTGAGGCTAGAATAAAGAAAGCCTTTATCCCCTCAGTTACTGGGAAAGCACTCTGTCAGCTTATGTTGTCTGTAGGCAGAATTCTGCTGGGACCTCCCTGTGGCTCTGAACGTCTCTGCAGTTACCATACAGCCCTGTAAGTTAGTGATGATTAAAGCCCTACTTCTAGAAAGTATATTCAATAATATACTTTTTAATACCTTGCAGACTTCTTAGTGGCTGCACAGATGCTTCTCTTCTGCACTCTCTTTTTGTACCCTAAAAATATCTCTCTGGATATTGGAAATGGTAGATACCAATCTTTCTTGGCTCAGCTGTTTAATTTTTCCAGAGCAAAAGCAACCACCCAATTATACACACTCATAAATTAACTTGACAGCTCACATACTGGAACTGCCATGCCTTCGTGAGCTGTTTAAATTGTTCGTGAGTTCTGAGTCTTTGCAAGTAGAGGCCAGAAAGGACCATTACGAGCCCCTATGGAAACTGTTTCTTCTTTATTTTTCAGGCTTACTGGCAAAACACTCGGCGAGGTGATAGTTACCAGCTTCTCTTTCTCAGCGGAGTCATTATGTTAAAGAAGCCTCCTGTGCTTTCTCACATAAACATATTCTTAGTAAGGCAGTTGAGATCACTGCTGGATCATTCATCACGTTCACAAAAAAAGTGCTGGATACACAGGTTTGAAGACTGTTGAAGTTTACAGCTGAAAATAGGGAGGATATTTCACCGCCTCTCTCACCCTCAACTTTCTTGCTGTCTGGCATCTAAACTAAGAAAAGGGAAATATTTGGCTAAATTAGGACCACTCCCACAAATATGAAGTGTAATCTTCAGGGTCTGCTGAAAGAGTGCAAGGAAATGCAGGACAGTTAGTATCTTGTCCATCTTGGGTTGCCTACAACCTAATATTACCCTGCTCTAAACACCTGTCTCCTTTTCACATCATCATCCCCTGGACTCAGAAAATAGTTTCAGAAATATCAGAGTAACAATATGCATTCTTAGTTCCCATTCTTATTGATATGCACTATCAGTTCCCACTTTTCTATGCTTTTTCTTGTGTATCTTGATACTCCTCTTTTTAGAAGCTTTTAACTTGGACCTTATTTGGACAATTCATTTCTGAAAGGATGAATAGTTGCAGAGAGCTGTATGTCATTTCTAGCTCTGATGCCAGAGGGCATACGGGTGGGACAAGTTGTGCTTTGCTGACTTCATATATTGTGATTCTCTCCCTGGTCACGCTATTACATCTGTCTCACTGGAGAACCTTCAGCAGAGATGTACATTAAAGAACTCAGATGTTTCTGTATGGAATATCCCCTTAGCATGTTTGTGAATGAACTATTTACCCTGAATTTATCCAGCTGTAGACAATCCTCTGTGCAGTTGCCCTATTGCAGTTCCCCAGTTTCAGAAGGTGGTGCAACTTAATTCATCATGGTGTCAGGGGTAAAATGAACTGGCACAGGTTTACTGGCACAGGTTTACTGACATTTGAAATCAGGGCAAGCCCTTAGGGCCTGAAAATGCCTTGATGTTCGCACCAGGAAACTCCTGCATGTAGAATGCACTCACAGAACAGTTTTAGACCATGGAGCTACACTGACCCTGTGCTGTGCAAGACACCAGTTCAATGTCACGTTTGGATTCACAGAAGTGGCTCACAGGCTGATGATGTGGCTTGCTCATACATGCTTGTTTGTGTACGGGGATAATGCCTATTGCTTTCACTTATATAATACACAAACAATAATTAATCCTTCTTCACACTGTAGAGTGATCAGATCTGTTTTCTTCTCAACAGCATATATATACTTTGAAATATGGGTTGGGTTTTTTTTCACTAAATGTCTAAAATATTTATTCAAAACCTATAAACCTCTGCAGTTGATACCACAGAGCATTTCTGACTTTTTATATGAGACAGACTTTTTAAATGATCCCGATATTTTACATAGTCACTGAGACACCATTGCTTGGTGTAAAGTTGCTGAGTCAACAAACACAATAAACAAAGGGGGGAGGGAAGTTAATTTATTTTCATTTTACAGTTGAAGAACTAGAAAGTTGCAAATGTCTGACATTTTTAGGTAGCTTCTTGACAGATAATCCTTTCTTCTAGCCAAGATGTCAGTTGTGGAGTTAAAAAAATATGTAATTTCAGTTAATTTCTCCTTGGAAAAACTGCCCCCCTAAAAATTTTCTGCCACTATTTTTAATCCTGCCTTTGTTCCTCTGTTAACCTCTTAAGAAAATTGATGGGAATGGCACAACTTACTGATTTGATTTCTCTTTTGAAAATCTCCTTCTCCAGTTTAATTCTGAGGAATGATAAAAATCATAATTTGAAAGAACGTTGGCACTAGATAGATGAACGTCAGACACCAATTTTTAGAATAAAACTCAGTGCTTCACAAGTTAGCAGTCTGTAGTCTATATACACTGAACTATATAACCAATATTTCTTTGAATATCAGTGCTGCCTCAAGCCAAGACAGGCATGATCGAGCAAAAGGGCAAAGCTGCAGCTGTTACCTCATAGTGGCAAAGTTTGGAAATAATAAAACTGTACAAAGAAGCAGAAAAAAAATAGATTAATAGATAGATAGACCAATAGATAGATATGTCTGCAGTTAGAGCAGTTGCTAAGAAAAGAACACAGTAATTTGCTTTGCTTCCTGGGTAGTGGATATGCTGCTTTATAATTTTCACAGTGTCAGCTGTAGAATTGAGAAATAGGCTTGAAACTCACTGTATTGCCATTGCAACTTCATTTAAAAAGCTGTGACTGGCATTGTTTGCTTCATATTAGTGATGGCTCTAAATCATAATGATCTAAAATGTGTTTTCTGTTTTAGCCAATGTGCACCTAATCTACCTATGGACTTACTTTCCAAGTGCAGCTCCACCATCCTCAGCTGGCTCTGAGAATGACACCGGGTCTGCCCAACTGCTTACATATCCTGATGAACAGAAACCAAGGGAGTACATCTGCTACAGATTTTCAGAGCTACGCCCTTGATATTGCAGGAAGTTGAGCCAATCAGTAGACAATTGGAAATGCTTTCCAGTAATTCTGTGGTTTTAGTTAATGCAAGCGAAGGACGTGATCCCATAAACTCATGGGAGTAGCTGTTGTACATGCAGCATTCACACTGTACTAACACTCTCCCATCCTGGGATAGAGAAGAGCCAAGATTTCTTCCAGGTTGGAGAATTAGGTCCAAAATGTAAAGAATCACATCAGCTTCATCAATTAATAAGTTGTGACAGTGAGACCTTGATATAATGCTTTGGAACATAGTTTGTAAAAGAAAAAGCAAACAAGATTAAATTTTGAATGTTTTTCTTTTTTTCTTACAATAATTATAATATATAAAGTTCTATTTATTTGCTAATATGACCAAAATAGCTATGTGTACTTAGTGCAACCCTTCCTCATTATAGTACTGCTACTGGGAGCCGGAGCAACTTATCAGGAGGAAGGTTGCAAACAGGCTGTGAACTGTTTTTGTCTGGAACCTAAGTGATGCCCAAGGTAAAACTGCATGATGTTAAAGCAAAGATAATTGGCTCCTCCAGGCTTTCCTCACTAAAAGAAATTGAAATTCAATTGAATTTCGGTGGGAATAGTTGTGGAGTAGCAATTGTCATTGCTGTGACATTGTGTATTTCTCTATGAGGCAGTTCTCAGAAGCCAAGAGAAAATGTCATAAATTAAAAGATGATCTAAGAATGCATTTCATGGAGAGAGGACAGCATGTGTGATGAATATCATATGCTCAGTGGTAGACTTATTTTGAATGGTGGTGTGCAGACAGTGAGTATATAGTACAAAGGACACAGGAGTATGCTGCTCTGCCAGATGCAGTGATACTTGAATGATAGCTTCCTTTTAGCAGCATAATAGAAGTATCTCCAGCAGTAAATCAGAGGCTGAGGCATTTATTATGCAAGGAGATGGATATTTAAAAGATATTTGGAGATTTTAAGGGTACGTGTTCTGTGCTGATTTTAAATGATAGAGAACTCATTAGCCCAAGGCAGATTGTATAACAGTCTCCTTAGTCAGATTATTCCAGCTGTTAGATATCCTCACTGTTAGAAAGATTTTCCCAGTCTCTGATCTAAATACCTGCAGCATAAGTCCATTTCATTCCCAGAAGACACAATAAGGACGTTATTCCCTTATTCCTTGCTGAACATTATTCAATGATATGACACATTCAAACACTTCTCTATCCACAAGGCATGTTAATATGTCATGGGAAGAAATTAATTAGTTTGATACTACATGTTCTTTATTGATTCACTTCTTGCTGCTTATCTTTTTTCATTATTTTATAGATGGTTTATTATTTCTTTCAATGGTTTTTGGCAATGAAAGTTAAGTAGATCACCTATAGCTTCCTGACTCCTCTTCCTGCCTTCTTAAGGACAGAAGATACAACTGTGATGCTCAGATCTGCTGGACTCTCCTCTGTCACCACAAGAAAAGAAAGGAAACTGCCATTAACTCCTGTACCATCAGTCAGTTCTCTGTAGTTGAACTCTTCCTCAGTACTCCAAGACTGGTTCAGGCTGAGAGCTTGTCTCCTTCCTGTCACAGTCTGCAAATATTTTATTGAAGATGAAAGTTAAAAAGATACCAAACACTCTGGCTTTCAGTGTCATGTTGGTAACACTTACTCTTCAACAAGAAGCAGACAAACTCTTTGGTCTTCATAGTATTAAGGGACTTGTAAAGTTGGTTTGTTTGGGGTTTTTTTGCCATTGCTTATATTCCTCTGGGAGGTACAATATACTGTTAGCTAGAACGACACACAGAATGACATACAGAATGACATACAGAATGACATGCTGTTATGATTTAAGGGTTACCAGCCTGAAAGGGAAGGACAGATGGTGTCTGTAGGACCCTGAAGGGTCAGAGATCAGTACTGTTCCCTCCCCTTTCTGGCCACAGTCTATAAAAAACCGAGGTTTTAGCGGGCTTTTCCTGGCTTTCCTGAGCTGCTTCCCTGTTGCATCTCGGGGCGGCTGGGCCTAGCTCCACGTGCTCACCACCACCCCCCCCCATCCACTCCCAGCACCACTGCGGTCCCTGGTGATGAGTGACAGCAGTTGAAGCGGCCACGAGGCACTGCTCAAACACTTTCACTCGGGACTACTGGGATCGGGTTTTGTATATAGTTAAATATCCTTTGTCCCTAATTAATTCTCTTTTCCTTTCCCCTGTTGTTTTCATTAAACTTGTTACAGTCTTAACTTCCAACCTTGTGCAAAGCCTTTTTTTTTTAATTCTCTCTCTATTCCCTTTTCTTAATCCTCTCCCTGGGAGGGGTAGGGGCAATAGAGAGAAAATCCTGCTCGCTCGCTCTCTCTGAGCCTCAAAAAGAGACACATGCCCTGTGTGTCATCCTAGCTAAAAGTATATTGTAGCTCCATTCTTCTGAACTGCTTGGAAAATGGCCTTTAAGGATGACAGCACATGTACCTTCACCCTAGGAATATCTTCCTGCTGTTAAATACCAAATGGCTTAATTCAAATACTATAATATACTGGCAGTGTAAGTAATGTACTTAATTTCTTTTCCCCATCGTGGCAAGTGAAATCTTTTGGTCAGAATATACTACCAGAGGACTTTGGGCCTCTCTTTCTATAGCCAGGGAGTCCAGGTGTTTACTTATACCTCCCCAAGAAAGTTTGATTGACACTTGTCCTGAATTGACATTTTTTTCTGATGTCTGGGAATACAGCTTTTCCTACTTATTAAAGCTAGGACTATTGTGATTGGCTTTGGGCAAAATTCACAGAGGATGCCTACTGCCGCAGTGTGCTTTTTTCCAGTTTTCTGGTGCAACTTTCCTAACTAGACAGTTAAAGTCATCCTAGTAGCAGAAAAAAATTGCATATTCCTGTGACACTTAGCCACCTGCAAAAAGTACAAGGGTAGGAAGAACATCAGGCATCATCATGAGGCATCATCATCACCAATGGAGGGAGCTGATTTTTTCCTACTCAACTTTTGCTGTGTTATCTCTGTATATAGGAGGGAGAAAAACACTCTTTCTCCTCAAGTTGCAATGAACAGCACATGACACAAAAGGCAGAGTCTTCATGTGCTTACCTCTTCCCAAGCTGTGAAATGTTTCTCTCAAATTTGATATAATGCAATATCACATAAATTACATTAACTCCATGTGGAAAAAGAAGTTTCAAGTGAAGCTTTTAGGAATGTTTTTCAACTATTTTTCACATTTTTTCTGTGTTTCACATAAGAACACAGGTATTCCCTGAGTGGATTAGATAAGCTGTTAAATATTTTAGTCTAGCTTGCTTCTACCCTTGGGAAGAAGGGTCTACAAAACATTTCCCAAGCATAGCTTCACTACATGCAAAAAGTTTTCTTCTATGGACCATGGTGCTTAAGCCTGGAAGCAGTGGGTATCTTCAGGAGTTCTTTTTTAATGTTTCTTACCCTTACATCTGTTAAACATTTGCATTACTTACATTTGTGCTACAAATTTAGAAGCTCCTGATTTCATTAATGTCTTTTCGCATCCATTGGGGGGACAGAATAGTGCTCAAGTCTTGCAGTTTCTTCTGTGGTTTAAGCTTCCTGTTTTTCTTATTCCTCCTAGAGCACTGTAAATTAATAAGATGGCTATTTTTGCTATTTATAAGGAATCTAAGTATGAAATTTGCTAAAAGCACATTTTCAATCATTTTTTCCCAACCTTGAACTGATGAACAGGCTTACAGTGTGAACTATTTTATTTGCATAGGTTTCCATCTTGCATTTCTGTGCAGCTCAAGGTAAACCTTCAATCAGCATGTTCTTTGCAATGAGCTTGAAGCATTTGTTCTATATTTTATATGAAGCCTGGGCTCCTGTGTGCTGCTGAAAAATGGCTAGTTAACATATTGTTTCTGAAGCAGAATTTGCATTTCTCTGAACCAGGGATTAAGCACTGTGTGTAGATTAACACACAGTTAATTTATGTCTAATTAATAATAAATTGGGTTTTTTTCTCTCCTGCTTCAGATTTTGTTTTGCATGAGAACAGCAGAGTACTCCCTGATGATGACAAAGGAGAGCATTTCTCAAGTGCAAGTAACATGAAAAAGTTTAAATTGGAAGCAATTTGTGTTTTAACCACTTGCTTACTGACCATTAAATTAGTTCTGACCAAGTAATGCACTCTGTTTTGGAGCCTTGAACATAGTTGAGTGTTCTGTTTAGTTCATTTAAATGGGTATGCTTCCAAGCCTATGCAGAGTAGTTTAGCTTAGCAAGAGTACATTGGTGTAGTAAACATTGAGCTATATGTAATATGTACTGATAGAATTTTTATTAAAACATGTTAATAACAATCCATACTGAAACGTATCACAGAATCACAGAATCATAGAATATTAGGAGTTGGAAGGCACCTCAAAAGATCATCTAGTCCAACCCCCTTGCCAGAGCAGGATCACCTAGAGTAGGTCATACAGGAAATGTAGTCTGTAAGAACCATTTAATGTAAGAACCATGTAATAAGCATTTTAATGAAAATCTTACCCTTGCAACCTGCTTTAAACTTACTTTTAACAATACATACAAAAATAACTACAATAATGGGACCATTATTTGGTTTTGGTTTCTAAGTATTCAATTATGTCTTTATTCATTGTCTGACTGCTTTGCAGCTGTAGGCAGAAATAAACCTTTATGTTGGGGATGGGTTATTTAGGTTGGTGATTTTTATTGGGTGGGCTGACAGAGTGCTTTGCTGTAAATAATTTCAATCATTTTAATGGCAACTTTGCAATCAGGGAGAAGACAAGAACAAATAATATGCATTTGATGACATAGATCTTCTTTGAAATAAATGTTCTTTCTCCCCTTCATTAAGGAAGAAATGGATTATGAAATGTTTTAATGAAGAAAACCTTCCTGCAGTCTGAGTTTGCCTTGCTGAAAAGAAACACTATTTAAATGAGGTGTTAAACCTGGGTCACTTCTACCCGTCAGTAGCATCTGTGTAGAAAATCTCTGTCCTCATAAACCCATCTTTCTTTTCCCATCAAAGTGCCTTCAAGTATCCAGACTTTGCAAATTGTTTGTGAGCATCTTAGGCAAAATCCAATAACTGCAGAACTCAAGAAAGATTCTTTTGGCTTGAGTGGGCAAGGAACAACCACCACACTGGCTTTTATCAATTCTTCACAATTCAAAGGCAGTGAGAGTTGCACACGTAGAGCCCAAGTCTTTCTCAGTGGCTTTACATATCTTTACATTAACAAACCAAGTGTCTGCTGCACAAAAGAGCATCCATGTGCAGTGCTACTGAAGGAGGGAATCCCATGAGAAAGGAAATGACGTGTGTCTTCTGTTTCTGTCTCCTTTACAAATCAGTTGAATCAGGAAGATGATGGCACTGAAATGAAGACAGTGTGTATGTTTAGCCAATTCAGTTGTAGTGGCTTCAAATGTATGTTAATACCAGCTAGGCTGTATGGCAGATGTGTTTTCATATGAGTCTTGGTGTGTCTGCTTGCCTCCTTCCCTGCAGAGATCAGCAACTACGTTTGGGGAGACAGAGCTCCTTTATAGTGTGATCTGGAAATAACACTTATGCTAAAGCTCTGCAGAAGTAAAGCAAGATAGTTATATTTCATAAACAAGCAAACAACCAACCAAACAGAAATTTCCATAGAGATTGAAGATAATAAGATTTTGGCATGCTTTTGAGGCCATCTTGTAGAATAATAATTCTATGTTCTATGTGATGGCACTAAACACCATGTAGAAACACTGGCATATTTGTCAAGCAATGAATTACTGTGCATTTCCAGCCTTTGCTGCCTACTTCAGTCACCCTCCTTTTTCCACTTGTATTCTGTCAATTTTACATGGATGAAGTGACGGAGTTTCTGACATAATATAGCAAGCCATCACTACTTTGTAGTGTTAGGTGGGCAAATGGCTTAATTCTGTGACTGCAGTACACTGACATTGTATGTATGGTTGAGAACATGGGCTGATTTTCTGTCATCATGAGGAAGAGCTTCCTGTTGCATTATGGATGCTTTTCACTGCATTACCTCCTCAAAGACCTACCCATGAAATACTGGATTGTTAGAATTGCCAACTTTCATGTGATCTTTCCTGTCTAGTGTGAAAGGTTTCCTTTTACAGATGGTCAGTGACATTTACTCCAAGGACCAAGTGAGTCTTCACAGGACAAATATAAATCCAGGAGTATACATGACACACATATCTAGAAGTTAATTTGTCACTAAGTAAAATATGTAGCCCTAAAATTTTTGACCCTAAAATATTTGTCCTTGTGACTCACCATCTTTGTTTAGCATGGAGTAGTGCTCCAGGTTGTAGTAGATTATGAAACACTTGCTTTTAGAGTGGAGTGCTTCAACCAATGGGGGGAAAAAAAATATTTTCCGTATTTTCTAGCACATTATGCATACTTATTTTCTATATAATACTCTACATAAAATAAACACAATTTATTAATGCTTTAAATCAGAACAAAGTGAAAATACTTTTTTTTACTTAAATAACATCTGTGTAAATATAAAATGTGTTGATCAAGTCTATTGAGTGTCTTTTTCAACACTGCTGAGCTCTAGTCAGTAGAATTATTTTTAAATGCATGTAAATAGCTACCTTATCTCATCTTCAGAGCTCACTTAGGAAGCCTGCTTTTTTAATTTGGGTTTGTTTTTTTTTCCTTCCTTCCCTGTCTCCTTTTTCAATGATAGATTTGGTTCTGGTAAAAGCTAGTAGACTTAAGCTCATAATTAAAAAAAAATATTAAAAAAATCCTCACTTCTCTCCAGAATAGGCAACAACAGTGCCCCTATTAGCTATATTCCAAATATGTTTGTGTGGGACAACTTGAGGCGGTGACAGATAACTCAGTACAACTTCTTTGCTGAAGCTCTTCCAGAAGCTGCCAGAAAGTGCTGTTGCATGGACCTGTGTGGTTTTCTTCTGGGAGGATCCCTCCAGCCAGGGGTCTCAGTGTGTCTGTCTTTGTGAGGTGTCTAGGGACAAGGAAGTGTTACTCCTCTTCAGCTGAAGGTGATGAGAAGCATGAGATGGGAAATAGTTTGTTCAAGATCGCAAGAGGTGGTTGTCATCTGCAGAGCATGCCTCCTAAAATACAAAGTCCCAGGTTTATTTTTTCTTCTCCTTTGTCCTCTGCATACAGCAAATCCAGGAGCTGGATGATGGCCATCACTTTTCACTCTAGAATTGTAGCCATTACTTTCTTCTTCATATTTAGTCTGATTTCCTGGGAATACAGGTTCCTTATATCTCCAAGCATGGACTGGATTGTCACAGTGGCACAGCTGCAAGGAGAAAAAGCACACTACAAATTTCATAGACTAATAACTACTTAGCAGGGGAATTAAGAACAAAATTTCCATATGTTGATTGCATCTACATTGCAGTGGCATGAGAGCTTAGTTTGTATTTTCCCACCTGTTTTTCTTTTCTTTTTTTCCCATACATCTCTTGATTGAGTTGGCAGGATGGTCTTTTTCAGTATCAGTGTATGTCTAACTCTGCTGCTGTGTAGTTGAATGTGAATACCTACTCCTCACAGCAATAGCCAACCCTTCTCCAAGCCAGAGTAGAAACTTAGTGGACAGAATTACCGAAGTAGACTGGAAATCTTCCCATGTGAAATGCTGATATGAGACACATGCAGCATAGGACACTTCTTTTGTTATCTATTTTACTGCACTGCACATGCAATGTGATTAACTACTGTGTGGTTTTATGGCCAAATCACACCAGTACAAATGCATAAGAAAAGGGAACTCTTGGCTCTGTAAGCGTGGAAGCAGTAGCAGAACTGTTCTCAGGGAAACAGCACAGCTGTTGCATGCCTGAAATTCCTATTAAACAGAGGATCGTTTAATTTGTATGCCTTCACAACCCTTTATCAAGAGCCACAGGAAAAGCAGATTGTGTTTTACACACAATATGTTACTCTGAGGGAGAACTGGGCTAAGGTGAGGACATAGCTACAATATTTGCAGGCCTGATGGTTCTCTAATCACTAATACTTCAGCAGGGGTACAGAACTAGTTTGCCAGCTTAGAATCATAGATATCTGATAGAGACTTCTGTGCTCTGTTTTCTTGACTATCTGTTTACAAATCTGCTTTTAGCAATGCATGGGAAAAAAAGGATCAGCTACATCTTAAATAGTTACTATATGCGTTTGACTGCAGCAAGAAGGCAAGTGAGAATCCGAAGGTACATGCAGAAAAGACAACGTGCAGAAGATGGTGCAAACCTTTTTGCCAAACAACCACAAAATACATTGAACCATGTGTTTCACTGGTATGTAAAGCTGTAGAAATCACAGAATCACAGAATATTAGGAGTTGGAAGGGACCTCAAAAGATCATCCAGTCCAACTCCCCTGCCAGAGCAGGATGACCTAGAGTAGGTCACACAGAAACGCATTACAGAGTTGGAGACCGGTGTGCTCAAAGGTTTGACTGTCTGGTATGTAATAATTTCTTGTACATTTACCATGCTGAGTTTCATTCTCTCCTTAATTACCAATGTTCTGCATACACAATTAATGAGATTCAGATTCCAAAATGCTATAAACATTTTTCTCCAATAAGTGAATGCATTTTTCTTCTTTGAATAAACTAATTCTATCTGAATCTGAAATGTATTTTGATTGAAATGGCAGAGTAGTGAAATTTCTAAAATTAATATTACTATCACAGAATCACAGAATCACAGAAT
>NW_010191853.1:149232-162352 GCF_000695765.1 Mesitornis unicolor | reverse complement strand
TATATAAGCAGTAAATTAATTAAATGTGTATTTGAAATGAACAGCTTCAATTGCACTGTTTATATACACCTGACACTCCTCCAAGTGAGGGACTGAAATTGCAGAGATGGATTTAATGGTAAAAATGCAATTGCTCTGTTTTCTTCTTCTACTCAAAAGAATTCCTCCACTTTAATTACTCTAAAAATAGCATAGTTAAAAATACTAGCTTTGAAATGCTTGAAAAAGTGTGCTTTATTGCTCACTAGTTTCAGAACTATGTTGAAGATCTGAGGTTATCCAGTGTGTTGTCTATGATAAATATTTGGAGTGGCCAACACGTGATGCACATTTACAGATACAAGGTAAATGTTGTGCACTCGAGATTTAAACTGACTTCATTAGCATATGAGATTGATTTACCACTATGTAGAAGAGTGACCTTTCACCATAGATCTATTGTAGCTATATTTAGAACATGGTAATTATACATTTAGAGTACACATAAATGCATGTGTTTAAGTTTTTGGGTTGTTTTCCTCCTTCCGTGGTCCTTTCCATATCTGCTTAGACTGTTTAAATTTCTTCCCCCTTTTTTTGGTCACTTTGTGGAGAAGGCTTCCTGGACGGTAAAGATCTGTTCCTGATTGTATGCTGATAGAAATGTTAAACAACTGTGGAACTTCTTGAAGCCCTGAGAGACAGAAAATAAAAATTAATTAGCTGGTGCTTTTTTATAGAGACTTGGATCGTACATGCAGGTTTTTTTATTTGTCTGTTAAAATAAGAACTATTCCATTTATAATCAGTGCTACTTCTTGTTAAATGCTGGGAACACTAGTATGTTTTCTATTAATATTTCCTAGAAGCAGAGTGTTAATTCTAAGCCTTCTGCTTAATATGTGTCTTGCTTTTCCAGGAACTGATGAGTCCCCAGAACCACTGCCAATCCCAACATTTTTGTTGGGATACGATTACGATTTTCTGGTGCTGTCTCCATTTGCTTTGCCGTACTGGGAGAGACTGATGTTGGAACCGTACGGATCTCAAAGAGATGTTGCTTACGTTGTGGTGTGCCCCGAGAATGAGGCTCTGCTGAATGGAGCAAAAAGCTTCTTTCGAGATCTGACTGCAATCTATGAGGTACATCACTGGTGGCAGTGAGCAGCCAAATGGGTTTTTGAAAGACTGTTTCTAACACATACTCGTAACTACTTATCGGGCTTGTCCCAGGTGATATAGACGCTTGCACAGAATGCTGTCTCGGAAGGCTGCTCGAAAGGATTTTAGGAATGGGCCCTTGGAAGACAAGGGTTGTTAGCACTGCTCACCGTTCCTTGTAGTGCTAACTGTGTTGAGAGTCTTTATCTGATAAACGCCACTCAGTGGTAGGACTCTGTATTACCATAATTGTTTTAGCTACGTTTAATTAATTAATTAAACACATCTATTACTTGGATTGTGATTAGCATTAGAGTAGATAATGTATCAACCTGTTTTTCATGTGTTTAGGAAAACCTGAAAATAAACCGTAAAAATCACCATAAAACGTATCATACTGGTATAGTATTCTAGAATTAAAATATTACTTTGGAATATCATAATTAAACTATGCATGCTCTGTCTTTACATATATGCTCCTTTATGTGATATCTAACAGTCTTTAAGGCTTGCAAATCCCTTATCTTGCATCTTCTATTTTACCTTCTTTGCAGTCATGCAGGCTTGGTCAGCACAGACCTATCTGTAAGTTACTGCCTGATGGGATCATGAGAGTTGGACCTACTGCTTCAAAGAAACTTTCGGAGAAGTTGGTCACAGAATGGTTCTCACAGACAGCTAATGCCAACAATGAAGCATTTTCCAAACTCAAGCTATATGCCCAAGTTTGCAGATATGAGCTGGGTATGAAATTTTTTTCAGTGTTTCTTATTTCATAGAATTATCACTTCCTCTATTTCAGTAGAGGAGAATAAATAATTGCATGTATTTATTGAGTCTTATTGTTTGTTGCAGTTTTCTGATTGTAAGCTTGGAGGGAGGGGAAATCTAACCGCCCCCCCCTCCATATATTTAGGTACATTCTGAAGTGGCTTCTTGTCATCTAGCTGTATCTTTAGGGAATGGCAGTGTTGCTGCCTGACAGGGATTTTGGTTGTCTTTGTTGACTTAACTTCTGAAGCAGTGATTTCTAACACTTCAACATGGCTAGAAAAAAAAAAAAATCTGGACATTTCTGAGTGAGTCTTATGAGAATACTAGAATTTGAAAATTTCATACAGGCACTTTAATTTGAGAGGTAAAATGTATGCTAAGGGTTTGCTCTTAGTTTTGTTAAAATTAGAGACAGATGAAATATGCTTAAAAACAGCTGCAATATAAAATTTACCCTTTCTTTTTCTTGTTTTTCAGGTCCTTATCTTGCTTCTCAGCCTTTGGACAGTTCTTTACTTGCCCAGACAAATCTAGTCCCTCCTTCTAGCCAGCCGGTCTCTGCTCTGCCCCCAGTGACAGCCAACACTGGAAATCTGAACACTCCATCGTCCGCTCCTGCAGCTCCCACCAGTAGTGCTATGCCAGTGACATCAAACAGTGCCATGTCTTCTGCCGTTACTACAGCTAATTCAACCTTGACTACCACTGCCCCGTCGTCCTCTTCTGCCAATATAGGCAGTGGGATACCAACAAGCAAGCCTTCTTCATTTCCGCCTTTTAGCAGTATGAACAATACCACTTCTGCCTCCCTGCCTGCTCAGGCTGCAACAGTCCAAAATGGGCAAACAGGAGGGCAGCCGCAACAGCCAACGCTGCAAACGGCAGGGATGTCTGGAGAGATGACTTCAGCGCCCGCACAGCCCCATCCAGAAGTTTCTGAAAGGTAACGAACTGCAGAGTCAAAGCTGCTTCAGCTAAAAAAAAAAACCCCTCAGCTCAACCTGTTAATGTCATTCTTGTCCCGTCAATAAAAATCCTATATTTCTTTTCTAGTCACCAGGCTGCTTTTTAGGGAAAATGAGAGTTCATTCATGGTGGAGCTGAACTTTTTTTTGTTCCAGTCTTAGCTGTAGTTCTAATTACATCTCATTCTCTGCTGTGGTGCAGAAATAAACTTTCTCTTTTTTCTTCTCTTTCTAAAGAGAAAAAATACACCAAACTACTCACTTCTATATTTTTAAGGAGGTGTGGGATGGGGGAGCAGAAAGAGATGACTGGCACCATCTTAAAGTTCTACTCTCTATTATCAAGGTTACAGTAGTAAAGATAGCTCTTACTGAGAGACTGACCTTGTAGGTATTCTTGTTCCCCAGTTGAAGTAAGAGCTGAAGGCTAAAGACAAGACAAGAAATACTGAGTTGCTGATAAGCTTACATACACAAATTAAATTAAAGGACTGTTTTTTACACCACAGTTGACTCAAAGGTCTTTCAGATTAATATTTGACAATTTTATCATAGTTTTAAAATAAAAATAAATCTTTATAAAACTCAGCTTTTTGTAACTGGTTTCAAAATTTCATTTCCAGCACTATGGATCGTGATAAAGTTGGAGTCCCTACAGATGGAGATTCACACGCTATCACCTATCCACCTGCAATTGTAGTTTACATAATTGATCCTTTTACATATGAAAAAAAGGATGAGAACAATAGCTCATCTAGTTTGTGGACACTTGGACTTCTGCGCTGCTTTTTAGAGATGGTTCAGGTTCTTCCTCCTAACATCAAGAATATAATTTCTGTGCAGGTGAGCCAACATTTATAGAAATGTCCTGAACAAAAGTAGCTTTTGGCTTTGGCTGTGTTTTGGAGGTGATAATGCCCCAGGATGATAGTTCCATTTGCTTTGTAAACGTTACTTACAGTTCTATAGCTGTTAAATCATTAAGATCATAGGTTTTAGAGCAGTTTGGGTGGTGTTAACCAAAGCTAAATCCCGTAATAGATGCCAAACTTTTAAAATTTGAAAAGTAGAGTACTCAAATACTATCTCAGTCTATTTATTCTAATGATGAAACAGTAATTATTTCCCCCGCTCCTCTGTTATCTGTTTTAGATTGTCCCATGTCAGTACCTTCTACAACCTGTGAAACACGAAGACCGGCAGATTTACACTCAGCATTTAAAATCTTTGGCATTTTCAGCTTTTACTCAGTGTCGGAGACCTCTTCCAACTTCCACCAACGTGAAAACATTAACAGGCTTTGGTCCAGGTTTAGCAATGGAAACTGCTCTTAAGAGCCCTGATGTGAGTATTGTTAACGTGATTGTGTGAACATGCAGATCGGAGAAATGTCTGTTCATTAAATCACTGGTGTCTTTCCTGTTAACTAACTACAGTTCTTAAGAAGAATTGTTTTTCAAGCTTCATTGTCTGTTCTGTCATCTTTATAGAGACCAGAGTGCATTCGACTATACACCCCTCCTTTTATACTGGCTCCTGTAAAGGACAAGCAAACAGAACTAGGAGAAACTTTTGGAGAAGCTGGCCAGAAGTATAATGTGCTTTTTGTAGGCTACTGTTTGTCTCATGATCAAAGATGGCTTCTCGCATCCTGTACAGATCTCTATGGAGAACAGTTAGAAACTTGCATAATTAATATTGATGTACCAAACAGGTAAGAATGAACCTGTTAAATTATTTTTTTAGCATGTATATCTTTTTTTCATTCCCCTGAAAAATTAGTTTGCTTATGATGCTGTGAGAATAGCTCTGCCTTTTGTAAACTCGCTGAAGCTTGCAAAACTAGCTGAAGCAAGTGGATATTTTTCCTATTATGTGCATATTGTTTTGAGTGATATTTCTAGAAGAACATTATTTGGTTTCATGTGATTCTTGAATGTTTTTGTATGTGTGTTCATACTCCCCACACACACTTGCTGTTTTTTGATGTCAGTGTTACAATATGATTAAAACAAACAAAAAAACCCTGAACAAACCACAAAAAAATAGCCCATAGAAACCAAACAAACTGAAGTTGCAGTCGGTGTACTTCAGTGCTACTGTCCTTGGGTCCTGTGAATGTTCAAGCTCATACAAATAACAAGTTCCAAATGTGGCAGTAAAAACTTGTTGCAGATGAGTTCTAGTTTTATTTTCCCTTATTTCTTTCTTCTAGAGCTCGCAGGAAAAAGGGCTCTGCCCGCAGACTTGGTCTTCAGAAACTTTGGGAATGGTGCTTGGGACTTGTGCAGATGAGCTCTTTGCCGTGGAGAGTTGTAATAGGCCGTTTAGGAAGAATAGGACACGGGGAATTAAAAGGTAACATTAGCATTTTTAGAGTCTAAGTCTTGATTTGAAGCTTTCATTTTTCAGGAATACAAAGTGTCTGTCCTTCTTTCTGGAAGAAAACCTAAATAAGTTTAGAGTTTCTTTTGTATAATCAAAAATTAACTCATGTGAAGTTTGCACCACACACTTACAGGTAAAATATGTATTCTGCAGCCAGTGCTGTTCTTCTAAACAAACCTATGTCCTTTATATCCTCAGACTGGAGTTGTTTGCTGAGTCGCCGAAACCTTCAGTCTCTCAGCAAGAGACTGAAAGACATGTGCAGAATGTGTGGTATCTCTGCTGCAGACTCTCCCAGCATTCTCAGTGCTTGTTTGGTGGCAATGGAACCACAGGGGTCCTTCATTATTATGCCAGGTATTTGAGAAACTCTCTCTTGTCTCTTTTTTTGGCAAAGGAACTAATAGCTCGGACTTAGCAAAACTAAGGAAACATTTGCTTTCTCTTCCAAAGATTCTGTATCGACTGGCTCTGTATTTGGACGCAGCACCACTTTAAATATGCAGACATCTCAGCTGAATACCCCACAGGACACATCATGCACTCACATACTTGTGTTTCCCACATCTGCATCTGTGCAAGTAGCATCGTCAACTTACACCACTGAAAACTTGGATCTGGCCTTTAACACAAACAATGGTTAGTAGATCAGATTTTTTTCTTGTGTTAAAAACAAACCAACCAGATACCCCATGTCACTCCCTCTACAAGATGACTGTTTTTTCTAATGAACTACAAGATTTATGGGGAAAATGACTTCATTTCAGAATGCTTTGTCATATCCTGTATGTGGGGGAATTATAGAAATTCACTGGTCTTGTTCTTTTTCAAGATGGAGCAGATGGAATGGGAATCTTTGACTTGTTAGACACTGGAGATGATCTTGATCCTGATATTATAAATATTCTTCCTGCATCCCCCACTGGATCCCCTGTACATTCTCCAGGGTCCCACTACCCCCACGGAGGTGATATCGGCAAGGTAAGTATTTGAGAAAATACAGAGGGGTGCGTGTGTTTTGGTTGATTGTTCTCCGTCTGCTAATTTCCTTTTGTGGAATGAAAGGTTCCTACGAAATATTTTGAATCAATTGGATGTTGGATTGTCTTAGCAATATTCCTGTAATGCTTGGATATTTCAAAATGCTTTGTGTCTTGAAAACTACAGGTAATTTCTATTAAGTTTGTGCTCCTAATATTAAGCCTGTTGTTTTACAGGGTCAAGGTACAGACCGATTGCTTTCAACAGAATCTCATGATGAAGTAACAAATATACTGCAACAACCACTGGCCCTTGGTTATTTTGTGTCAACTGCCAAAGCAGGTCCATTGCCTGACTGGTTTTGGTCAGCGTGTCCTCAAGCACAAAATCAGTGTCCCTTGTTTCTTAAGGTACTGTAACTTCAGCAGGCTGCAAGCCGCCTTCCTGGGCAGTGTGGCACAGAAAACTGTGCAGTGGGCAGGGACTTATGAGAACTACTGTGTTTAAAACAAAGTTGGTTTGTGTCTCGTGGAATATGTCTGCTTTTGTTTAAGAAGAGGTTAGGTTTTGAATATTTGAGCTTTGGCTTTTTGTCCTAACATTTTTAAAGAAAGAAAAATTGTTAATGGAAGCAACAGATGTTCTGAAGGGCTCTGCTCTTCTGATGGGTTCTTATTGGTAGTCTGGACTCCTTTTTCTGAATTTGTGTTATGGTGTTTTGTAAGAATAGGTTGAGTTTCTAGACAGATCTCTGGTTAATGCTTGATTCATGTGAGGACTGGTAGTAGAGAGGGAAGTACACAAGTGTAATGTAATATCTTATTAGTAATGAGTAAAAAAGTAATAATAAATAAATCTCTTTATGTATTGCACAAAGCATAAAAGGCAGGTTTTCCATCTGGCTGTTGCCGAGTGATAGCCATTGTATCCTGGGGTGTATCAGGAGGGGGGTGGTGAGTAGGTCGAGAGAGGTTCTCCTCCCCCTCTACTCTGCCCTGGTGAGACCGCATCTGGAATATTGTGTCCAGTTCTGGGCCCCTCAGTTCAAGAAGGACAGGAACTGCTGGAGAGAGTCCAGCGTAGGGCTACAAAGATGATTAAGGGAGTGGAGCATCTCCCTTATGAGGAGCGCCTGAGGGAGCTGAGTCTCTTTAGTTTGCAGAAGAGGAGACTGAGGGGAGACCTCATTCATGTTTATAAATATTTAAAGGGTGAGTGTCTCGAGGATGGAGCCAGGCTCTTCTCGGTGACAAACAATGATAGGACAAGGGGTAACGGACACAAACTGGAACACAGGAGGTTCCACTTCAATTTGAGAAGAAACTTCTTCTCAGTGAGGGTGACAGAGCCCTGGCCCAGGCTGCCCAGAGAGGTTGTGGAGTCTCCTTCTCTGCAGACATTCAAAACCCACCTGGACGCCTTCCTGTGCAACCTCATCTGGGTGTTCCTGCTCCGGCAGGGGGATTGGACTGGATGATCTTTTGAGGTCCCTTCCAATCCCTAACGTTCTGTGATTCTGTGTGTGTATCATCGCTCTGGATATTGTCTGATGCCCTTATCTTTTTATGGCACAATCAAGACATACTTGGCACGTTTAAGGCTATACGTTAGTATACGGAGAAACTTTCTGTATTAACATTGTTCACTTTTGACTTAAATTATCATCTCTAATACTATGCTTCATTTTCTAATGATGCAGATATATCTTCTGTAGCCTTATTTGTGTCTGGATTAGCGGTTTCTCTTGTCCTAAGCTCAGCTATGGCTTTGGTATAAGATATTTTTTTGAATATAGGATTTATTATTTACCCTAAGTGGCTCTATATATGGATTATAAATAGACCAGTCTTATGGAAAGCAACTGAATGTCCAAGTCTGTATATTACTGAGACATCTTGGGTCACTTGAGTTGCTTGTTTAATAATCACTTAATGTAGGCAAAGGGATTTAAAAAAAAAAATCTATTGTTTATGCACTACTAGCACTGTGCTTTTAGAAGAGATCTAAGTGTATTTTCCTTATAGTCTGATAATTTCTGCACTTGGTGGTGGCCTAACGATAAAATTTATTTTGATGTTATTGTCAGGGAATAGAAGGTGACTGCAAGGTACGGGCAACAATACAGGGGGAAGAAAATATGCTGTAGGTGAATCAGGCAGTAACTGCTGGCATCTTTCTGCCTTTTTTAGGCCTCTTTGCACCTCCACGTGCCTTCAGTGCAATCAGACGAGCTACTCCACAGTAAACACTCCCATCCACTTGATTCTAATCAAACTTCTGATGTGCTCAGGTATTTATGATTGATCACTTGCAGAAATATTGTGCGTTTCATTTTAATACTGCTGCAGTGAAGCTGCATATTTGTTTGTTTTTCTGGCTGTTTTTTCTTTTGTGCTGCTGATATTCTTAGTACATCACAGAGACAATATAAATTGCTGTGCTTTGAGTGATTAAAGGGTGGCTTTATCACAGAACAGTGCAATTAAAAACAAACATGTCTAAGCCCTTCTTTAACTATAATCAGTGTTGATTAAAATGAAAATATTTGAAAGACAATTAATTCCTCAAGCTAAAAGAGAGTTTGAGGTGTAACACAGAAGATGGTGCATAAATGAGTGGAAAATATTTATAGTAAAGCCAGAATCTTGCATAGGAATCTTGTGGGAATACTGAAATGCTGAAGTACAAGAGTCTAGAGGAACTCCTGTAAACATAGGATGCTTGTTAAGAAAACATCAAATTTTTTTCTTCATGGTTTTTTTGTGTATGTGAACCTGTGGACGTTAATTAAGCATAGACAATTAAAATGACAGTTTTCCACTGAAAGAATAGCTGAGCTTTGAACTGCTTGTACTAATTCTGAAGGCATGTTATTTCAGAATGTTGGCAAACGTATGTTATGTTTTTTATACCAAAGAAGTTGGATTATATTAAATTAGGACTGTAAAATACTGGTGAGAAAATCTGTTGGCCTGATGGAAGCTTGTTTGCTTTTCAGGTTTGTTCTGGAACAGTACAATGCACTCTCCTGGCTAACCTGTGATCCTGCAACCCAGGACAGACGGTCATGTCTCCCAATTCATTTTGTGGTGCTGAATCAGTTGTATAACTTTATCATGAATATGCTGTGATCTTCATCTGAATTTTGCAAGACAAAAATGAGGAAAAGGGATATTTCACCGCAGGACTAAGTTATAATTCTTCTCAGTGCAAGTTGTTTGTGATGGGGTATGAATCTTGTTACTTCCAGCAAATATTGTTTTGACTTGTGAGAGGGGTGCCTGTCGCCCTGCTGTCTTGGAGTCATCAACTATGGGGGACGCTTTAGAATGATGATCAGAACGTGTATTATAGCATTTTTAGTAGCAAAATTAACCATTTTTCCCCAGCCACAGTATTTGTGAAGAGTAATGAGCCATAGTACCCAGTCATGGTTAATGAATATTCAAAGCATGGAGATGAGAAGGAACGTGAGGAACAATAAGTTTCAACCTATGGCTTCAGAACATCAAGATGTTCTTGTATTGGATTATAGTACCTAGTATTCAAAAATGCCTGCATCTCTTATTTATTGTAAGTTTTTAAATGTATAAATTGTCTTATATTTCTTAACCTCTTTTATAAAAATTTTCCTAGAAGGTTTATACTGCCTTCTTGCTTTAAAGCAATTGGTCTAAAATATATGTAATCGTCTTAATTAAAAGTTGCAGTAGGTTGCTTTTAGAGTATTATTTTTTTGTAAGGGGTGGGTGGGGACAGTAAATTTGTATTGTCTTGATGTACAGTTTAACGGGGATAGAGGGGTTAATGTCCATACCATTGTGTGTGGGGGATTTACAGCTAAGCTGTAGTTGCAGAGTACATGTACAGTAATGAAGTTCACTGTGTTTATATAAATTGAAAAGGTACTGGGTCTTACAGCATTTTATATCACACCTTTACAGAGTAACAATGGCAATATATAAGTGATATTGTAGGTGGTTTAACTTGTAGTGAGAATAAAACGAATAAACCCTTCAATTGAAGTTTGTGTTATGGTTCAGGGCTGTGGCTAGATTCTCAGATCTATTTCCAGTACAAGTTTTAGTATTGCAAGAATATCTTGTGCATTGTTGTTACCTAGATATTCTTGGCACTGTGGCAACTGCATTATTTTCTTCCACATTTGCGATAAAACGTGAATCTGATGCGGAACACGCAGAAAACTGATCTTATCCAAAGTCTCCTGTAAGGCTGAAATTTAGCCCAGCTCTAGCCATTTTACAAATGCAAAAATAGTCAATCTTGACTTTAAGATTGGTGTGTGTTTAACTAAAATGTGGTGTATATAGATTCTCAGTGAATTCTGGTATTCAGATTTTATTCCACTAGTAAAAACAAACAAACAAAAACCACAAACACAACAAAACAACAAAACAGCACGAAACCCTGAACATTTTCCTTTTTCATGTATTTTTGGCACTGTGGTGAAGGTCCCAGGTTTCAGTGTATGGCCTTCTCCATATCCCCTTTTCAGGCTCTGGCTGGGGCACGTGCCAAGGAGGCTTAACCCTCCCTAAGGAAGGGACTGACAAACCACAAGGCTTTCGTAAACGTCTCCCTCTATCTACGGTCACCATTTTTTCTCAGTAGCTTCCTTTCTCCCAGCACATGCCAAATGTCTGATGCTGCTCTAAAATAGCCCCTACGGGTGCTGAAGAGCAACACGGCATACGCTTTTTCTGGGTTCCTCATCTGATTGCCAGGTTAAGATTGCAGTGCTTACACGAGCCTGTTGTGATAACCCATGTCCTGGGTCTTAATACTGTCTGTCTCGCCGGTTTAAACCTTTAAAGGAGCAAGTTTTAAGATCCATTTGTGCACCCACTGTTGATCCTTTAGAAGGAAGAATTCTCTTGCATTTACAAAACTTACTGTGTTAATGAAAAACATGTTTCGTAAATGCAGAATACCTGCCTGAGATCGTTCTTCATATAAATGGTCTCCTTGAACCATGTATATACATTATTAGCAACTTTTTTTTTGGTTTTGTATAAAGAAGGTGTATAATTGGTGGTGAAAGTTTTCACTCATTTCCTCAAAACAACATGAGGGCAATCAGAAGCTAGCGTATTTTGATAAAGAATTAAAAACTGGGTCTGTCCATTACTTTATCTTGATAATGGTAGCACACCTCAGATTAAACAGCACTTTTTTGTCTTACAGAAGGGTTTTTTCTCATTTGACTGAGATTTTTGAAGTGGAAAAGTGCTCCTAAAACTGGAATTTTCAAAGCATGTGTCCTTTTTAATTGTTTTTTTTTTTAAAAGCTTTGTTGCTAAGTGGTCATATTTAATCCTGGCTCAGTTAGCCAAGTTGCAAGGGCTGGGTTTTGGCGCTGCTTTGTGTTAAATCTGACTTGTATGCACAAAGGTAAGTGAATCGGCTGCCTGAACTCTGGTGTAACTGTAGTCTGTTACTTGGACCACAGCCTTCCCTGTGAAACTCTCCAACTGTGAAAGCTGCCACTTTCCCACTCTTCCTCGAATGCCATTAAAGTAAATTATATTATTTGTAACCACTAAAAAGATTAGGTGGACCATTCCTGGAGTGATAGTCACAGCCAGCAATGTACATATCAAACCGTGGAGCCTACTACTACATTGGGCATAATTTTTTGTTACTACTTTCATTTAACTATTTTAAGTGCACATAATAGCTGGTTTATATTCAAAATTGTCACAATTCAATAACTTGGGTTCTTTAGCAAGTACAGGCCTGAATATTTGAGAAGTTCAGCTCTAGCTTCTCAAAACAGTCTTGCAAGACGACAGTGTTCCTGGCAGTGCTCTGTGCAGTAGCTGTGAAGGTTTACCTCCTCTTCAGTACCCAATGAAAGAAGAATCTGAGCTCTGAAATACATAAAATACATAAAAATATGAATTTCAACCTAGCTAATACTCTATTGAAGCCATTTAGTCCCCTCTGACTCACTACTATATGAATTAAACTTCTGAAAACCTTGTTGCTAGACCAGCAGGCCACCAATTGTACTTGGAAACAACCCTTACGTTTTAAAGTAGCTGTAACGTTTAGATCTTTCTAACATTTCCTGAAATAATTAATGAT
This sequence comes from Mesitornis unicolor, assembly GCF_000695765.1. Lineage (NCBI taxonomy): Eukaryota > Metazoa > Chordata > Aves > Mesitornithiformes > Mesitornithidae > Mesitornis > Mesitornis unicolor. The sequence continues at coordinate 149,996 of NW_010191853.1, read as the reverse complement.
AAACGAATTTATATTTAAGTCCTCAGCTATGTTCTTACTTAGCTGTCAGTTATGGCGCAGATTATTGTATTTCTGTATTTACCTCTGTTGGTAATTTTAACTTCATGTGTTGCTATGAAGACTTGTAATATCAAACTGTTCTGTCGCATTATTTTAAAGCTTTCAAAAATAAGAGTAAAATGTTTTTAAAAAAATGCTACTGCACCATATAATTTGCTGCACAACAGTAGGGCACAGCATATCAGTCTGTTTTGATAGTAATGCTGCATAAATGATGTTTCGATCTGGGTTTCTTTTGAGAATTCATTTGTTAGCTGACAGTATATGACATTACTGTCTTGACAACCTCCAGCTGGGAAGGTTTGGTTTTTTGGTTTAGGTTTTTTGTTTTACTTTGTTGTTGGGTTGTTCTTTTGTGTTTTAGGGGTTTTTTTGTTTTTGGTTTTTTTTTTCCTCGGTAAAGGACCCAGGACTATGCTTCATATGTAAAGGTTTTACTATTATTATTGTTTGTGGGTGTACTTTTTGTTTTCAGTCGACTAAAGCTTAAGTTACAGTAGAACTGGATTTGGGACCTACCACAATCCTCAGGGTCACTTTTTCAGGACGTTACTAATTTAGCTTTAGGTTTTTCCGAGACAACTGGACGTGAGGACCTCGCAGAGCGCTGGGGTTGGGATGATGCAGCCCGTGGCCTCATTACTGGACATGTCACCTTCCCGCCCCTCCCGGCATGGCGGAGCCCCTCGAGGGATACCCCACCA
>NW_010191853.1:148896-149221 GCF_000695765.1 Mesitornis unicolor | reverse complement strand
CCCCGCCGTGGGCCAAGTCATCGTATTTATCTTGACAAAAAAAAAAAGAAGCGATTAAGGAACAAACACTATTGCTGCCGAATGCCATAAACACTGAGTTGTACAAATTGTGATTGAGGAAATGAAAAAGGTTTATACTTTTTAAAAAAATTTCAAATGGAATAAATTATTCATGAAGCCTTGATTGTGCTGTCTTCTTATTTACAGCGGGGCAGGGGGGAAGGGAGAAAGGGGGCTGTTCTCTCCCCTCAGCCTTCCCGCCGCCCGTGCCGTGCGACGCTGACCTCATTTCCGTGCGCCCTTCCCGCCGTGACGCGCTCGGCGT